>NC_142850.1:4242424-4545454 GCF_061612785.1 Hesperophylax consimilis
ACCGCACGGTCAAAAAGCATAATGTACGAGAATGGCGCGCTTTGAACATCGACAGGCTGGCACCGCTTGTTTGAAACACGGCGCTCAGCCCTACAATCAACAGGATGCCCCGAGGACTCCCATGTCCCGACCACGCCACGCTGTGAGTTTCTTACGCTTCCTATTACCCCTTGAATGTGTCCGCTAATAACCTAAATTCGTCCACGCTGCCTGTCGGTCTAGAGAGAGAGCTGTTAATTACTCCCCAGAGAGAGATTAGGGAACCCTTTGATGATAATTCCAGTTAGGATGTAACAACCTGTATTCTATTGTTATTCACCCATGTAATGTCCATTTTGCCGCTCAAATACAATGTTGATTCATAAAAAACCTAACCTCTTTCATTTGGGAATAGCAGTCGTATGGGAGTGTTTTGTGTAGACGGTGGGATATGGATTCTTGAGCCTCGCGCTGACCCCGAACCCTGACTATGAGAGAGACGTCTCGTGCCCCGCTCTGAGCTGGCCGAGGGAAAGTCAGGGCACCCCAGGTCCCACGCGCGACACTGTCGACCAACATGGGGCAGAATTTTTTTTAAACATATCCTTCCCGACTGCACAGAATTACCTTTACGATTGTCCCCAATTTGAAAACATGTACTATGCAATTTTGTCCACACAAAGCGCGCAATTTTGTGCCAAGAGCATTTTTGCCGCGAAAACTACGGTGGAAGTTTCTCGAATAAATAAGAAACGCACGCAATCCCGTCGTGACCTTGTTGCCAAGCGCATTTTGCCGCGAAAAAATAACGGTAGGAATTCTCTCGAACGAATAAAAAAGACGCGCGAAATTCCCGCCAAATGCTGTGATAACGAAAGTTCGAACATAATGTTTTGTTTCAATAACCTAGATTCTGTGTTCTCGGTTTAACAAAACAAACCCACTGTTTTAATTTCGGCATAAATTGCACCGTAATAATAACAGTCAGGATTTAGAACTGTGAAGCCAATTTTTACACCGGAAGTGACTTTTTTAAAAAAAAAGCACAATACACCCAACGGCCCATCGAAGCTGATTTCTAAAAAGTATATCAGCTACAACCTGTAAAACACAAATAATTCTTTATTCCGATTAATTATATAGGTACGGTGTTTGTCCATATTCTTGTTTTTTTCAGCATTGACTGTTATAAAAGTGATTTTAAGTGAATTGTTTCAAATTAACTTCAGAAGTGCAGTGTTTTTTTTTTGCAAAGAAGTGCTTTCTCGACGCAATATAAGAACGTGTGTTCAATCTCACGATTTAGTGCCAGTAAATGAAGCAAATATAAAATCTTTCCATCAAAAGTGTTTTTTTGCTTCTGAAGTGCTGTTTTTTGTGCCTTTTTTCGTGCCTTTCCTCAAGTGCAGTGAATATAAGTGCGAATAGTGCCCACAAAAATTAAAAAATGCAAATCCTAAAGTGTCTCCCTGGCCAATTTTTCTTCAAAAAGACTTAGAAGAATTTCGGAGTTTTTTTTTCCCTTTTTAAACCATTTTTAACAATGAATTCCAATCAAATGGCTACATCTTTGGACATGGGTGTCATTCCCAATGTACACAACTTATCCAAAGTGCACCTACAAGCCGTCTTAAAAGACAGAGGAATATCACCACTAAACAAATCAAAGTCAGCATTGAAAGCATACGCTTTGTTATTCAACAAGAAGTTCATCAGGAAAATAAACCTATCCGTTGCAAGTGAAGACAAGGCACCCAATACCCCAGTTTTGGAAATCCCCGTTTCTAACAAAGAAACCAGGACACATGTTACAGTAAAACAAGACAATGCACCCATCACGGCACAAGAAAAAACATACGATCTCACTCCTTGGAGGATCAAATATAACGGTGTTTCTGATGTACTGGATTTCATTGACCGAATCGAAGAAACGGCCTCAATTAAAAATGTTCCATTTGACGTGCTGCAGAAAAACTTTATAGAACTAATATCTCCAGAATTAATCCCGTGGCACCGAATACAAAAATCAAAATGCAAGGACTGGAATAAACTCAGATCAGCCCTGATCACTAGCTTCGGCAAATCAGAGGCCCAACACAGAATTAAATTATCGTTACTATCCATTAAACAATTAGTAAACGAAACTGTGGCAACATTCATAGAGAGGGCCGAGTCCATCAACATCAAACTTTCCCACCCTGTCTCGGAAGCCGAATTATTACCAGTTATAACTGATGGCCTCCTACAAAGATATGAAAACATTATCACCTCACAGAAAATTGTGTCGTTGGCCCATTTAAACGAAGTTTGCCTCATTTTGGAATCCCACCAAGACAGGAAAAACAACAAAACCACCACGGACAATATCACTGTACCAAGCCGTCCTTCTGGATTAAAACCAGAATTTGACAACAAAAAAGTTTGCTCCTTTTGCAAAAAAGTAGGTCACCTAGCTACCACTTGTTTCAAGCAGGCCAAATTTCTGGAAGCTAAAGAACCCAGAACCTTAAAGAGACATCGCTCCAGGGATCGTTCTCCTCCACGCGACGAACTGCGTGAAATTTTCAAAAGATCAAGAAATAACATGGAAAGGTTGCAAGACCCTCACTTTGTTAAACCTCAAGTGGATTTCTCTAAACCCCACCGAATTTTCATGCAAGAAAACCAAAAAACTAAATAATAACCTCTCAGGTATTCATTCTGTACCAAGGTCTAAGGAATGGACTGATTGGTTATCACACATTAAATATTTTAACCAGACCTTAAATGTTTCTTCGGTTTGTTGCAAACAGGCTAAAGATGGAAGACCTTATGCCCTTTTCTCCGTTAACAATGTCCCCTTCTCTGGACTACTGGATAGTGGTGCATCTGTTAGTTGCCTTGGCAACAATGCCCACCTGCCTTTTGTTAACAACGGTTTTAAAGTTTTTTCCAAACCTACACTCGTGACAACTGCGGACAATGCTCCCCAGACAGTCATCGGTACTCTGTCATTACCAATTAAATTTAACAATAACACAGTTACAATTAACTTTCTAATAGTACCCTCTATATCCCAGAATTTCATCCTTGGCGTTGACTTCTGGAAGGCTTTTAACGTTGCTCCACAAGTATTTAATACTCTTGGCCAAAAACCTCCGGTCGCTCAAGTTGGTGAGATTCGTACAATAATACCTCACGAAAACCTAAGCACTGACCAGGCTCTCCAATTAAAGGAAATGATCAATAAATTTGAATCAATATCTTTCGAAAAATGCGGACTGGGTTTAACTAATTTGGTAAAACACCACATTAAAACCAACGGCCCACCAATCAAGCAACGCTACTACAATTTAGCCCCCCAAAAATTGAAACTTTTAGAAAATGAACTTGATGAAATGTTGAAAATGGGAGTGGTAGTTCCCAGCAGAAGTGCTTGGACCAACCCAACCCTCTTGGTTTCCAAAAAAGACGGCTCTGCACGCTTTTGCCTCGACAGCAGACGTTTAAACTCTTGCACTGAAGCCGACGCGTACCCGCTGCCTTTCGTTCACGCAACTTTAGACAAATTACGCAACGCCAAATTCATTTCTTCCATTGATCTAAGCAAAGCTTTCTGGCAAATACCTTTAGATGCGGAATCCTGCGAAAAAACTGCTTTTGTTGTACCTGGTAGGGGAATGTTCCACTTTAAAAGGCTACCTTTTGGTCTAAAAAATAGCCCCGCCGAACTACAGAGGCTGATGGACAAACTATTCGGCCCTGAAGTTGACAACAACCTATTCTGCTACCTTGATGATCTCATCATCGTTAGTGACACCTTCGAAAAACACCTGTTAATGCTGGAAAAAGTTTTTCAACAACTTAAATTTGCTGGTTTAACCATCAATTTAAAGAAGTCTGAATTTTGTAAGTCTCGCCTGCGTTATTTGGGATTCATTGTCGACGAAAAAGGTCTGAGAACAGATCCTACTAAGGTGGAAGCAATGGCAAATTTCCCCCGACCCAAAAACGCGAAAGAAGTCAAAGGTTTCCTTGGACTTACAAGTTACTATAGGAGATTCATTAAAGACTTTTCCACTATTTCGGCCCCATTAAACAAAATTACTGGTATCCGTAAAGGTATCAGCAACTTTCGTTGGTCCACTGAAGCCGAAGAAGCTTTTACGACTTTAAAAAATGCTCTTCAAACAGCCCCTGTCCTGAATTGTCCTAATTTTGAACTACCTTTTACCCTCCATACGGATGCTTCTAACGTAGGGATCGGTGGAGTCCTAACTCAGGAATTCCCCGATGGCGAACACCCTGTAGCCTATTTTTCCCGCACCTTGAATAAACACGAGAAAAATTACGGAATCACCGAAAAAGAGTTACTGGCAGTATTGGATTCTGTTCACCATTTTCGCGGTTACATAGACGGTAGCAAATTTACTGTAGTCACAGACCATAGTAGTTTGAAATGGTTGATCTCTCTAAGTAATTCCTCCGGCAGACTCGCTCGCTGGGCTTCTCGTTTGTCCCAATACACTTTCGATGTCATCCACCGTAAAGGTGCGGACAATATTGTCCCAGATGCCCTGTCAAGAATTGAACTTGCCACATTAAACATCGATACAATTGCCTCTACCCCATCCACAAAAGATGAATGGTATCTTAAAATCTATGAAGGGTGCAAAAACAATCAACAAAAGTTTCCCAATTTTATTATAAAAGAAGGACAACTATATCGCAATTGTAAGACCCCACTGTCCATCCTTGAAGACTACTCTTGGAAACTCGTTGTGCCCCTCGAAAAGAGAAAACAAGTAATCATCGACAATCATAGTGCTCCCGACTCTATACACCCAGGAACCTTCAAGACGTATAAAAAGATTTCCTTGAAGTATTACTGGCCTGGTCTTTTCAAGCAAGTTCGCAACTACATCTCCAAATGTGAAACATGTAAAGCTTACAAACACAGTACGGCACCCCCTGCCGGCCTAATGGGAAAACCCAAACGTGCTGATAGACCCCTCCAATCGTTATCTATGGACCTCGTCGGACCTTTTCCCAGAAGTTATTCTGGACACATGCATATACTCAGCGTTGTGGATATCTTTACCAAATTTTGTTGGATCTTCCCCTTAAAAAGAGCCAACGCCGCCGCCATTGTCAAACTTGTGGAAAAACACATTTTCATACCCTACGGAACACCCAAAACCGTAATAGTTGACAACGGAAAACAGTTTATAGCACAAGAATTTAAAGATTTCCTTGCTAAATACGGGATTAAAGATATTTATAATAATACCTTGTACACTCCCCAAAATAACACTGTCGAAAGGTATAACCAGACTATTAACACAGCTCTGGCCATTTTGGTTGACAAAGACCAACGTAATTGGTGTAAGAATTTAGATAAAATTCAAGCTGCCATGAATAACACTGTTAACCTAACCACTGGTTACACCCCCTTCTTTTTAAAACACGGTATGGAACAGGTGGTACATGGTTCATTGCACTGGAACACGAATTTCCCCACGTCAACCACCTCCACAAGCAATCCTGCCGTTGATTACGCTCATCGTTTGGAAGAACTCACTGCCATTTATAGTGAAGTTACTGATGCCCTATTGCTGGCCCACCAAAAAAGTGCGGACAGATATAACCTACGTAGGAAACACATCACTTTTAATGTAGGCGATGTTGTCTGGAGAAGGAATAACACCCTCTCTCAAGGAGCCCTGTACTTCTCTGCCAAGCTGGCACCCCGTTTTGTCAAGGCCAAGGTTGTAAGAAAAATATCGGACTTAGTTTACTACCTGTCCGACTCCTCCGGCAAACATACTGGTAATTACCATATTAAGGACATTGTAAAGTCTGGAAGTGAGGAGACAGTTGAAACTGCCCCACCACCCCAGCAACTTTAAACTAACCCATTGTGTATTATCACAAACTATTGTAAGCTTATGAAGTCTTACCATAATTAGGCGTGTAAAGTGTCAACTACATGTCAACCTATTCGTCAAAAACGAGTTTAACCTACCTTTGTAAATAAATGTATATTAACATATTATGACCATGAAGTATTATTCCTGTAATAACGTTCTTTCCCTCACGACAATCGTTTTCTCCCTTTTTACCTTTTATTTTCTCACCTGTTCTGAAACTGATCATTTTAGAATAGAGACACGTTTTCGAGTTACAATCGCCGGGAAGTCGCGAACCCGCTTTTGCTTCTCAACTTCTACACTATGCAATGTTTATGTCATGTCACCCCATTTTCGTTTCATTTTGTTCCCTTCGTCGTGTTAGAAAGAACCACCCCACTTTTGTTTTTGTCCTTGTAAAATAACGATTGGTAATCACTCATAAGAGTGCCATCCAAAAGAGTGCGGATTTTGTAAAATTCCAAAGTGTTAAATACCGACCCCTTTTTTTAAAAAAAAAGAAAACCTGTCAAGTACAGCCATTAATTCTTTCTTGTCCAATTCAACGTTACCTTGAGTATGTAAAACCCAATAGTGGTCTCAAAGGCAAGAACCAAGTAGCAATTAATTACATAATTACCCTCTTTGTATGTATATAATTTTTTTCAATTTTTTCCTTTTAAAAATTGATGGCGTCCTACCCAAGCTCACATTTACCAAAAATTGGATTTTGACTCATCCATTTTGGGAAATTGTATTTATAAAAGAAAACCAAATGTCGGTCCTATAAAACCACATACAAATAACTGGACTCGCTTCAACTAAAAGTATGTAAAACCCATTAAGGTCTTTTATTGTATGACGAGATCTCGATTTCTTTTCTCTACTGTTACGTCACGCATGTCTCGTACCTCACGTTTCAACCCTACGGGACAGGTTAGTAAAACCTTACGGTAATGGGTCATTCCGCCGTTTCGTTCAAATCGCATGTTCTTGCACAAAAGTCATATGAAAAATAATGTTTTTCAAGAAAGTTTTATTGGAAAATGTAGTTATTTAAAAAAGGAAAAAGTAGTATTTACCGGATTAGGCATTTGTTACTTAATAACTTTATGGTATACAAAAAACATGCTAAAATCTCATTACCTTCCCCGTGTAAATGAGGGACCGGTAAATTGATCAATAAATAAGAACATTTTACACTAGTAAAATCACTACATTCATTAATCGACCTGAATGTACAACTAATTTTGCATATTTATTGGTGTTTAATTTATTTTTAAAGTTACTGTATCATAGAAAGAATTGAGATTTTGTTTTTGTCCGTGTTTGTCACTGTTGACCAAAATTGTGACCGTGTTTGTCACTTTTCGTCAGCTGTACCCCACCCCGCGCCTCCGTTACTAATCAGTGTACCGCTATATCTGGACGGGGGAGGACGTGCGTCGCTGAATAAAGAAATATCTGCGATCTCCGTGCTCGAAAACGACTTTGTCACCGACCAGGCATCATTACCTTCCAGCATTTTTTAAAGTAAGTACATGTTTTAAAAATTCGAATCATGAACCTATAAACTATAATTAGTCGGACTATTTTTTATTGAAACATAAAGATTTGTAATGTCATTATTAAGCGAGTTATTAAGGAAAGATTGTCAAAACCTCATTACCCTCCGTCTCATTACCTTCCGTATCGTAAAATTTTTTGCCGGATGGTAATTTAGAGGTGTGGAGGGTAATGATAAATTTGTAAGGGTTATTTTTACGTGCATCTGGGACCATGTTTGGGGGTTCATAAAAGTTAATATTATCAATAAAAGCAGTTTCTTGCGTTCTAGCGTCGGACAATTTCAGTTTTGGTGAAATACATATTTTCGTTTTATCTATTTACTGATATGGAAAAACAATCTGTTAAAATTTACCCTGCGAATTTTTATTTGAAAATCGATTTTTTTATTCAATGATATAATTACGGAGAATTTAATAACAGCACAAACATTAACTACTATGAGTGGACAATAGAAAAACAAACCTACAGGGGAAAGGATGGAATCCAGAAAATGAAAACCATAACAACTAAAAAGAAGCTCGAGGACAACCCTCGTAAAATAATCGAAAAGTTAGATGCCACCATGGATGTTTTCTTAAAACACACACGAAACATCGTAATGCAGTACTCCGCTATCAGAGAATTGAAAGATAATCTGACAGACACGGAGGTTCTCATACAAGTTGATTTTAGCGAGAACTATTGGTTGAAATACCATGAAGAAATTCAGTCCTTTCATTTTGGTGGCAGCCGAGGACAAGTCTCTCTTCATACAGGAGTACTTTACTATGTAGACAGCCAGACGGGTAGATGTCACAGTTGACATGAATATTGAAAACTTAAGCCTACAAATTGACTCGCCTACTATTTTCAATAATATTGATGACAATATGCTATTGAGCGAATTCGACGGCTCCATGTTTTTGGACGATACTATTGCTTCAACGCCAGAGCCTGCTAAAACTATAGAAAAGAAATGTAAAGTGAAAATACTCTCAAACGTCCCGTTCGACTATCAGCATTATTCCCTTTATAAAAATAGTACGCAAGAATTCAATCCTTTCGATCAATGTGAGTTCGAGAAGTTCATCCGATCCCTAAGAGTAGAATATCCTGATTTCGATGAATCAAAACAGCAGTCCCCCAAAACTGTGGAACTCCCACACATGGACATTGACGAGGAAACCAACAAAGAGGATAAGGAGGCGCCATTCAAATACTACTTAGATGACTGGATAATGGTTCAATATAAAATAACTAACACGACACATCATTTCATTGGGAAAATTATTGGAAAACATGAGTACACACTAGAGTACAAAGTAATTTTCTTGAAAAAAGCTCAAGGGAATTCCAAAAAATTTGTCTGGCCAACAATTAGTGACGACGATTTCATTTTGGAATCACAAATTCTTCAGCGCTTGCAAGATCCAGATGAGAATGAAAGAGGACAATTCACTTTCAAAAATTTGCCGAACTTTGATTTGAAATAGTTTTCCAGCAAAAACTTTCACAAGAATGATCTCAAGTTCCTTAAATATTATGTTCCTATTTAGATATAAGACCTTTATCTTGTACTTATTAGTTACATATGTTGTGTTTGTTTTAAGTATCTCTGATTTTATTTTAAACTGCATTTCAATTGACTTCTGATTTTTTCTTATTTTTAATTATTATTTTTATTATTTCTATTTTTCAAATATTACAATGTTTGCTTAGGAATGTGAAAATTTTGTATTTCTTGTGTACAAACCTACTTATAAAACGTAATTATAAAGAATTTGACTATTCCTTATAATTTCTGGGTAAGTAGTATAATAGGAAAATTTTAGTTGTGTTGGGTTTGATGTTCCAGCTGCCTTTTCTTAATTTGTATTTTGATATTTTTTTCCATTATTTTTTAACAATTCATACAGATATTGCAAAAGCATAAGTAAGCAGAACTGATTACGTATGAAAAAATGTATTTCTTGTCTCCAATGTTCAAAAGTCTGAATAAAGCATTTAGTTTTTCACTATAATAGGTTTTTCTTCTTTTTCCTAATCCGCTCACCACGTCAAATGATACTTAGCATGATTTGAAATCTATTTTATTATTCAATTTCTATTCAAATTTCATTATTCACAGACATTTTAAGAACCTTAAACATGTTCACTACCATCTATTAATATTTCATTACCAAACTTCATTACCATCCAAATTTTTAAATTACCATCCAACAGTTTTTCATTACCATCCACACCTTCATTACCTTCCATCAATTTTCTTCGAATCCAAGTGTCGCACAAAGGTGCCCTTTTCACTTTTATACATCTGATAGGTACGGGAACCCATTTCTATAAAAATATATAGTAAAAAGGCAAAAAAAAAAAAATCCGCGGAAACAGGCAAATTTGAACGAAACGGCGGAATGACCCTTATCCTGATCTTCGAACGCAAATAATTATATCACAACGTAAATCAACAGGACTTTGTTCGATCATCGTTGCATAATATAAACACCCAACCTTTGTCTCACCATTTAACCAAGTGTTTGCAACCCAATTGCACGCTACAATGAACAGTATGTAAAGCCATTATGGGCCTGTTCTCACCCATCGCACGATGTAAGTAGAAATACCTTCTACCATCATCTTGCACCTTGTAACACATGAAGTAACATTAAAATTGTTTATCTTCTCTATTGTTCCATCGTACGCCTCTCCAGGCTACGGAGTTAGTCAATCTAACAAATCTTTGCAAACAGTATCAAATGATACTGCTAGCTTTTGTTGAATTATATTTAAATGTAAAAATTGTCACGCGATAGGAGAGATCCTTAAAAAATCCACCACTACACGAGAAGTTCGTTACAATTACTTAATACTTATAACCATGTGTTATAATTTGGTCGTGTGACATTAATTTGCCATGAGTACCGCCCTTGTGTATAATTTGGTCGTGTGACATTAATTTGCCATGAGTACCGCCCTTGTGTATAATTTGGTCGTGTGACATTAATTTGCCATGAGTACCGCCCTTGTGTATAATTTGGTCGTGTGTCATTAACATGTCATGAGAACCGCTTTTGTGTATAATTGTGTACAACCCTGTACACGAGACGTGGAGACGTAATAATAATACTTACCGTGATTCGTGTGAACGACATAATATCGACATCGTCATCTCCTTTAAGGAACTGTTTTTACACTCTTTGACTTCTGTCTATAATTGAGTTGTACCTTGCATATACTGCATACTTGTACACTATACGTGAAGACGTTACAATACTCACCATGAATCGTGCGAACGAAATAATATCAAACCTTTATATGTGAACTACGTAAGTATTTCACAGAAACCCCTTTGTTCAACGCCAATGCCCGTGGACTTCCTGTTTTTGCTGCTTTCCAAAAAGAAAAGAAGCCCAGGAATATCTACTATCCCAAAAGGACTAGTTTTCAGCTTCACTGTCAATTATGGGGCATAGTGCCGCAGGAGTTAATCGATGGGCACAAAACCACTAAACTCGTCGTCTGGGAAACGAATAAGAAGAATCCCAGGTTTGTGAAATTGGAACTAGGGTCTGTCTTTTCTCACAATCATGTAGAAGTTTAAAACGACCCCTAATCTTTTGCCAAACACACGCAAAAGATTAGCCTCTTTAGTACAATGTGTATTCAAATGCTGTTTAAAATTAATCCACTTTATTAAAATGTAAAGAGTCAGGAAATCTGCTGGTTGAATATGTTTCACTCTCACATAGAGGTTGAATTGGAAATTAGTTCAGTCTCTAGCAAATTTCGTAACTCAATTCTCGTCCTTTTTCCTCCCCCTCCCTACCCCCATGCCCTCAGGCATATGTATGAAGTGGAAAATCTGTTGTCGACCATATTTCGCCCTCACTTCGAGTTCGAATCGGTAATTGTTCCGGTCACCAACAGGCTTCCTACCTCACCTTTCACGTATGTTGTCATTTTTTTCTCTCCTCAACGAAACACATTCATGAATTTTGAATATGTATGATACGCACTTGGCGTATCGTCTGTCTCTTCTGACAACCTTTATTCATGAATTAAATTCCCTGCTGTTGCCGTGACTCGTTCACGAATTTTTTGTCTTGTTCTTTGAAATCCTACGAAAATGTTACCACCTGTATGTTAACATAGGCCAAGGAAGGCCGGTTGTTTTTTCAACCAAGACAGTTTGTCATTCGGCAAACGCCAAGTCATCCTAATAAAGGATAATGTTTATGTAATCAAAACTAGTTAGGAACCTCTCTCTAACTCTCTCTTACACTCTTCGTCACTCTCTGGACCGGCAGCTAAACCTCGTTTGTTTATTTTTCTGGACACATTTTGTTTCTCTCCAAACTTTTCTTCATTGGTCCCTAGGCAGGTAAACTTCAAGAAATTTGCTTTAATAATAATTCCCCCCGGATTTAAAAAGAAGCCCAGGCGGATGCCATCTCCGGCAGCCAAGCTGAGCCTCACCTCCTAGCAGCCTGCGCTGTGGTTACAAAGGTCCCTCGACTACTACTCGCTACACACTTGTTCCATCTTGTTCCTGAAAGCACAGACCATACCACTCATATGTATGACGTTTGTCGCACCACTGCAAGCCGAGTTGTCCCACTATACTTTATGACACTCTGAACTACCTTTCGGACACGCTAGTCCCGGAGTTCAAATTCTTGCCCTCAATGCCAATGCCAGTTATACCGTCTCTTGCTCTGTCATGCAGTGACGCATACCAGGTCATGGGTGAATCATAATTACCCTTTGCCCCTCCAGTAAACACAAACTGCGCATCTCTAAAAAGTTATCCTGGGCTACATTATGCTCCGATAACCAACACATACGATCCGTGCCCACCATAATAGCACATAGGACTCGTACTGGCATAACTACGGAACCTGGACTACTCTCTCCAATGACCACTGTAACCATAGCCGCAGCCCCGCAAACCACAGCCCCACTTCGCAAACATCAACGCCCACAACGAAGCAAAGTGTTTTTCCAAGGCCTAAGTGTACTCCTGAGTGTTATCTCAATGGGTCAGATTACAGTGATAATGTAATCTTTTAGAGTCAGTGAAATCTCGTTTCCTTCGCAACTCTTCGAAACCAAAAAAACCAACGCAACGCAAACTTAGCTTCCAGACCAATGAAACCCTAGAATCACACCTTAACATTCCGTCTTTTGTTTTTCAATTGTATAATGTTGTCTATTGTTTTTTTCAATTGCATAACCATGCCCTTTTGTCTTTCAATTGCATAATTTTGTCTTTTGTCTTTCAATTGCATAACCATGTCTATTGTTTTCTAATTGCATAATTTTACTTGTTGTTTCCACACCTGCTCTCTCCCCAAAATTATTTGCTCCAAACATGATATGTACCCTTCCTCATTTCTCCCCACAAATATTGTTACCTAGCCTATGGCATAAGCTAGTCATTATGTTTTAGCTAGGCATCTCTCTGGCCATCCAAGTCTCTCAAACTAAGGGCAACTTTTGTTTTGTCAAAAAAACCCCAAGGGAGGCATATAGAGGATCTTTTAACCCTGATGCTCCATTGCCACGTCGCCTTTTTTACGAGCGCGGGGGGAGGTGTCATATAACAGATTTTAGGCGCGAAGATCCTACAGTTGCTAGCCTGAGTAGCGGGAACTATCAGGTTGGTTGCTGGGCCAAACGGAGTTGAAAACGCACAAAAGATCCGCTAGAGTTCCCCCCACCCCCGGCGACCAAGCGCCTCGTTCTTTCTTACGCCCCGACCTCTGACCTAGCTGGACGTGTGCGCGTTCCGGCCCCGCGTTCCCAATTTCGCACCGCACGGTCAAAAAGCATAATGTACGAGAATGGCGCGCTTTGAACATCGACAGGCTGGCACCGCTTGTTTGAAACACGGCGCTCAGCCCTACAATCAACAGGATGCCCCGAGGACTCCCATGTCCCGACCACGCCACGCTGTGAGTTTCTTACGCTTCCTATTACCCCTTGAATGTGTCCGCTAATAACCTAAATTCGTCCACGCTGCCTGTCGGTCTAGAGAGAGAGCTGTTAATTACTCCCCAGAGAGAGATTAGGGAACCCTTTGATGATAATTCCAGTTAGGATGTAACAACCTGTATTCTATTGTTATTCACCCATGTAATGTCCATTTTGCCGCTCAAATACAATGTTGATTCATAAAAAACCTAACCTCTTTCATTTGGGAATAGCAGTCGTATGGGAGTGTTTTGTGTAGACGGTGGGATATGGATTCTTGAGCCTCGCGCTGACCCCGAACCCTGACTATGAGAGAGACGTCTCATGCCCCGCTCTGAGCTGGCCGAGGGAAAGTCAGGGCACCCCAGGTCCCACGCGCGACATTATATACTCTAATATTGTAGATATATTTGGTTAAAAAAAGTGACATTACCAGTTTGCCTTAATACGTTTCTTGTCTTCAAATAGACGTGAATTTTTAGTGAAATGGCTTAACTCTTGATGAGCAAAATAAAGTAGTATGACGTCTCAAAAATTAAAAAAATCTTTCTTTTATGTTTGAAAAAATATATTGTAAAAAATATAAATAAATAAAATTGTGAACATGTTGTACTCCTTTATGCAAATTTTACAATACTGTAACTACTAAGTAGCATGAAAAGTATTTATTGTAACTTATGATATTTATCATAAATACATTATATTAAATTTCTGCATCATTGTGTCTGCACTATGTATTATTCTAAAGGGTTTTCCAATAAAAGGTGTTATTTTGATATTCAATCGTAGAAGGTCAATGGTTTCGTTGTTTGTGTAGCACGTAGCGCTGTCTTGTTGAAACTAAACGTTGTCCAGATCAATACCATCCAATTCCGGCCATGAAAAATCATTAATCATCTCTCGATAGCGCAATCCATTCACAGTAACTGTTGCTCCAGCCTAATTTTCAAAAAAGTAAGGTCAAATGACTCCGCCGGACCATAAACCGTACCAAACAGTCACACGTTGAGGATAGAGAGGCTTTTCAACAATAATTTTGTGTTTTCCGAGCCCCAGATGCGAAAATTTTGCTTGTTAACGAAGCAACCGAAGTGGAAATGGCCTCATCACTCAAGATGATTTGCATTTGATTCACTCAAGTGAATTTTAATAATTTCAATGCATTGTTGAAGCGTGTATCGTTCCATTTTTATTAATGGCGTAGTTTTTACTTGTAAAATGTCAAAAAAAAAAATAACAGCTTCAAAAGTGACATCTACCGAAATAGCGGGCTATTCAAAATAACACCTCTTATTGGAAAACCCTGTACTTGAATCATATTTGAAAAAACCCTACGGGGGTTCAATAGATGAATACGTATTTTTGTAAGTCTTGTATTTCCCAACCCGGTGATAATTCACTGTGATGTTTGTGGTTGTAGTTACTTCAGTTAAAACATATTGCCAAAACGTAACATAATATTATAATGAACACAACATTGCAAAGGTTAGACAAATTTAATGATATTTTTGACCACCTAGCGTCCATGGCGGAATGGTTTACTTATTTATGATTTCGAGTCAGAAGAGCCACAAGATTTGATTATCACAAAAACATGATTTCTGATTTTTTCTCCATAAAAAATATGTATGAGAAGAGCTTAATAGACAAAAAAAGATGCAAGGAGAGCCAAAAAGAGCCAGGAAGAGATAAGAAGAGTCAAGTGGAGCAAAAAAGAGACGAGAAGATCCAATAAAACCCGAGAAGAGGCCAAGCATAATGAAGACATAAAGAAAAAAGAAAAAAAACAACGCTCAATCAATTCATTTATATCTGCTCATTCTAATTTTCCAACATTGGCTGATTAGGTTTCCACTTATACAGGTGGATTAAACTACAACCTCCTTTCCATCCTTACAGCGAAAGTTGTTCAAAGTCCTAACTGTTCATTTTCCCTTGGTGTATCGGTCGCACCGGAAATAGAGTCCTCCTGGCTGGGATGATACAATTGTATCGTTTCGTATCGTATCATTATAATATGAATGCTTTCGAAACTTGATTTTATTTATTTAATATCAACGGTATAAATATACCATAAACAATGATAACATGTCACAGTTAAAATCATAGAAATATTTTTAAAAAATTATTACAAATATATATGTGGCATTTGATTGTGAAATGACATTAGAGAGTAAGTAAGTAAGTAAACAAGAGATACAAGTACATAAGTTTCTATAGTGCAAATATGGTAGAATTAGATTAAATTAATATTGATTGAAAAGATTTGATAGCATAGCCCTCTTGTACCTACCTTGCGTGCAGTTAAATAGATCTGCCACATCTGCGTATCTATTACTAACTTCATGCAACCTAGGTACAAGCGAGTGTTTGGAATACTCAGTCCTGATATTGTTGTATAAACAAAATTTTAGAACGAGTAGCTCTCGTGGGTATATGAAATGGTTTGATGGATTATTCCTACAAAATTACGGAAAAAAATAAGCAAAGATTTAATAAAGTTACTTAATTTTGAAAGATAGTCTTGTCCAGATTTTAACAACAACTGCCTATGAAACGATGAAACTATGCGTATAAACTAAAGCATAATATTAGGTCAGAAATGTTTGCTAAGTACCTTGTACCCATCCTAACCTCAGGTAAGGAATTTATCATTATTAGTATGTTGACAGTTATTTCTTGGTACCCAGATAGAACTTACCTAGTTGACAAATTAACCAGTCCCTTAGCACGAGAGGTTATGTTAAGCGGTAGCAGGTACCTAATTGACGTGCTCAGACAGATTACACATCTAATCGATGTCGTTAGAGACAACTCAAGCGCACAGGTGGGGAAAGGAAGAATGTCAATTTGTGGCCTAATTAATTAACATCTAGGTTAATTGAAAGACCTATACACAACGCGGAGGACACTCTATGGAGATATTACTAAGGAAGACTATATTAAGCGAGACGATTATGTGGAGTTAATGGGCTTATAATTACTAATATTATTGGTCACAAACCACAATCCAGATTCAAAACGCAGATTTACTATATTTCGTTTATTTTACTTTAAGGCGATGCCATACGTAGTAACGCAAAATCATGTGTTTTTGGTTTGAAAATTTGGTCGACCAGAAATTTTTCAGATGCTTTAATTAAATACTGCGATTAGAATACATCTTGGCCTTTGTAGTAATAGAGTATTTTTTAGATAAGTCTTTTTATAAGCCCAGAAAAAAATAATGCATAAGGCCTATGAAAACTACTTTAAAGTTCAAAATCTCCTACTTACGAACCCATTTTCGGTTATGATTTTATTGGATAATGTGGCAAATTAAGTTATTTATAAAATGATCGAGAAAAAATTAAATATTTATGCCTGAACATCCACGAAATAAAATAAAAGGCAATTTTTGGCCATGTTTTTTTCTTGCATAAATCAAAACAGGCGGATGGTGTTAATCGGAAATTTAAACCTTATCGCCATCTACGTAAGGGTTGTTATTGATAGCGGCTCAATTTAAAATATTACACGACGTAGTGCATCGCCTTAAGCGCCCATTTTAACATATTTATAATGCCTACACATATTTTGAGATTTATTTATTAAGTTCAAAATTCAAAATTGTACAAGAAAATAAAAATGACTGCCAATATCCACCAAATCAACATTCATATTAATATTAATATAAATGCTTGGTTATTGTAAACTATGAAACTAGTATGAATAGTATACTAGCCTTCTTATAATAAACTTGTTTTTAAATGTACACAACTGATGAAGACTCTAGGTAGAAATAGTTTTCGTATACGGCTCTTGAAGCTTGCTTAATTCAAAGTATTGTCAATATCATTTAAATATGTTTCACCAAGACAGTGTAGACTGTAGACATTGGGGACATTGGAGAATGCAAAACATAGTTGGAATGAGAAATACGTTATCTAGTGTTATGCAAATTTTAGTTTCTACCTAATCATTTATTTGACTGAATCAGTTCAGAACAATCTAATTTAGAGTTCAATAATATTTTAATAAAATTGGGTCCTTTGTTTCGTTTATTTTTTAGGTTTGGATATTAAAAATTTTGGTTAGTGACTTATATTTATGTTTTGTGAATTTAAATATTTACGAATCGTAGAAATTTTTTTATCGAAGGAAGCAAACACTTTGTGATGTGACATTATATATCAAATGAAAAATACACTTTGTAAAACACCACTTTTATTTTGAATTAATATTAACAGCCAACCAGGTTTCGCTTAGCTCAAGCTTCATCAGGGCTTATTATATCAACTGATAAAGACTCTAGGTAGAAATAGTTCGCGTTTACGGCTCTTGAAGCTTGCTTAATTCAAAGTATTGTCAATATCATTTAAATATGTTTCACCAAGACAGTGTAGACTGATAGTTGATATAATAAGCCCTGATGAAGCTTGAGCTAAGCGAAACCTGGTTGGCTGTTAATATTAATTCAAAATAAAAGTGGTGTTTTACAAAGTGTATTTTTCATTTGATATGTAGAAATTTTTGTTTATTTGTAATTTATCGTCTCCTCCCACTTCTTTCATCATCAAAGCACTGCCCAAAATGAAAATAACATACACCTACAAACAATAGACTCTTTCGCTGTATCAAATTAATACTTTTTTTAATGTAGGTGCCTAACATATTTTTACTTTGAATGAAAAATGCACTTTGTAATACTCCACTTTTTTTTGAATTAATAAATGATAGCCAACCAGGTTTCGCCTATCTCAAGCTTTGTTAGGGCTACTATATTTACTGAGGCTGTCATTTATTAATTCAATCAAAAAGCGGTTTATTACAAAGTGGTTTTTTTCATTATATTTATAATGTCACACCCAAAGTGTTTGATTTCGAGTAACCTTAGAAAATGCTTTATTTAGGCTGGAAATAGAGTCATGCGTACCGTCGTGTTGGTCGACCCGTAGCGCTGACGACTTCGAGATTCTCCAATCCAGGCCGCTCGCAATCGTCACCGAAAGAACATATATTGGTCGACATTCTTATTCTTGAGTCTCATCGAAGGTACACACTTACATATACCTAACGTCAAAAGTCATTCCACTCGAACAACGAGTGACTTCATCGAGAATCGAGGCCCTGGACCAATGATCCTCGAGTGTATACGCAGCGCGTAACACTCTTGCTCTTCATTCATTCACCTACATACTACCGCCAGCTACCGACGTACGTGTGGTACTATTTCTAGTCTTGTAGTACGATGCGTACTTACGTACGTAGTTTTAAAACAATAATATTTAACTTTATATAGGGTGTAGAGTAAGGATGGGTGGTTATTTTATTTATTTATTTCTATACATACATTACAGTGTCTACCAAATATTTACATTTGTATATAATACATAAATTTAGAACTGTTGTTAATATAGTGTTTTATGCTGGGTGTGAGGTAGGTTTGAGTAGGTGACACTGTGGTGGATAATGTCATATGTTTCGTGAACACCTCACTGGGAGAACCTGTGCTGAGGTGTTTACGTGGTTATGATTAAATGGTACATGTATTTATGTGTATTGGTTAAATTTTCTTCTATAAGTGTAAGTTGGGATTTAATTTTTTTTTTTTTAAATGGTTATTGTTATTGTAGTTATCTATAATCTTCATAAAACTTTCTGGTAATTCGCCATGAGATGGTGGGAATCATAGAAACCTTATCAAAGACATTGGTTTTCTGCAAAATTAATCTAAAAATACAATTATCTGTAGTTCTGACAGTAGGATCACGGGTACCCCATAACCATGGGCTATTTATGTGCATAAATCTTACAAAATCATTGTTCACAATATTGTAAAGATATTATGTATTACTTGTCAGACGCTTTTATCCCGTTGTCCATACTTACAGACGTCAAAACGCACTTGCAAGGAGTCTTTAGGTACTTTGAAAGATGATGAAAGATATAGGGCCATATATTATGTAGTAGTGTAAGGTCGTTTAGTTTGGTTTTCAGTGATAGAGGTACCTTATTCACTACCACAATTCTTTATTCACTCGTTGTGTTATTACCAGATGTCATAAATATTATTTTCTTCGTCTACCGTTTGGGGGTTAAGGATCACAGGGGCCTATCTACAAAAACATTGATAAACGCAAATAAAGATTGGAATGCTCATATGCCCAACTGATATGGCCAACGGCTCTTAAACGGCTGCATGAGATAGAGCTTCGTGTCACTAATAAATATGAATTGCATTACCGAAACCAAGCGACTCAAAACACCAGATGTACTAATACTAACCTAATAAAGTTTAAAATTAAGTCCAAAATTCAGAAGGGATTTATACGATTGATATTATAGAATACTTTTGTAGAAATTATCAGAAAAATATGTTTTACAGTTTATCTATGAACGATATTGGCAGAATACATATATTGATTGTTTGTTTACGAAACGGGATCTGTCATTATATATATGATATTTGTCGCTGCAACAAAGATTGCAACCTAGCAGAAAAAAACATTATAAGTAACATCCGGATTACGGGAAGATTTATTTCACAAAATCAAGTGATATTTACTTTATTCTTCGTGTTCCTGAGGAAGAACTCTGGTATTGAAAGGGTGAAAAGGGTAAAAGGGCTGTGCGGAAAAGATATGGGTGATTTTTAGAAATGTCATGGAGACAGTGACCTTCCTCTTGCTTTGAAGGTTAGTTGTGTAAAATTTCATCAATCTCATAATAAAACTGAAAAACAAACCACATCGCTCGCCATGGGATTTATGCAAAGTTTTTTCGAAATCTGATGTGAACAGTTACCTTCCTCTTACATATGTTGATGGTCAAGTGTGAAAAATTTTGTCAACCTCGGAATAAAACTGTAGATTTTTACAAAAATCAAACCCAAGGGGCCAGCCTGGTGTCTGCCACTGAGACTATTATTTATATAAAAATAAGATAAATAGATAATGGATAAACAATACTAAAACTATTGAATGCAACGCAACGCCGTCATAGTTCACGGAGAAAAAATATTATTAAAATCCTCTTCAAATTATTCGTAATCCGATATACTTTTAGTCACTTCCTAATATATCCGAACACATTTTGATGCACCTGCTTTTGCCTTGACGATAATGATGACGAAATATTATGATTTTTTGAACACGTATTCCGACATCGTGATAATACATTCCTCTTTTAGTAAAAGTTTAAAAGGAAACCTATTAACTCATTCAGGCCTGCAATCCTATTTTTAAACGGATGACGTATAATTTGAAATTTATTTTAATAAATTTGCAAAACTAAGTTTTCAATATAAGGTATTGTCTCAGCAGTCTTGGCCAAGTGAAAGTTTTTTTCGGCTCTTTATAAATTTTGGCATTCTGTTTACTTTAGTGGGCTCTAGAAAGTCTGCCGACCTTCGTCGACTCAAACGTGACTTGCATCTCTCTTTGATGCTTTCAAATGTCAGGTAAGACTTATCAGGACACATTTATGATTAGTTATAGCAAAAAAATCGTTTATCAAGGACATATATATTTTTTCTAATACTAAGCGAACAAAACAAATGTGTGGAATTTGTGTGATATGTGGCAATTCGAACAATATGAATCCAAAAAAAAATTTTACGTTTTCCAAAACCATGCTTCATTTCTTTCTCATATTTCTTATTTTATCTTATATTCTTACAGAGATTGTGTATAAGCACATGTTATCGTCTAGTTATTCTATTGGAAAAGCAATCTAAAACTCTTAATATTTTGCTAGCGCCACAATTGCCACATTTCCACGGTGGAAAACTCGTAAAAATGTCATGAGATTTTTCTTGGATTCGCAGAAACAATCTGAAATGAAGTTCCATGGGAATTTGCTAGAATGTAATCCCATGTCCGATATTGGAACACATTCAAGAAATGTATGAGAAATTTCTCGACTTGGCGCTTTGCAATTCAAATTTTCTAAACAAACGATTCGAAATTTCAATTCTATGTTTACATTTTCCTGCTTGCTACAGTGAACAGAATCAAGGACAAACTCGCTCACTTCGCCTTTGATCAAGAAGACTTACTTTGAAAAATACTCCTATTTTGAAACACTATTATAAAGACACTCGCTCGAAAACTTTTGTCTTGAATGTTTTCTTCTTGTGTCAATATTTGTGTCAGACGACAGCACAATTCTATAAATGTAAAAGATTGATGCATCGGTTTGAATAGCCTTCTAGAGTTTTGCAATTTGTAAAACGTTTGTGTTCATTTTAATGTCGGCTAAAGAACACAAAACGAGTTAGAATGTTAAAAGCACCATTTTGGTTGTTGAGGGTGAAAACGCAATCATTCAACTAATATTACAAAAGCGGCTAGACACGAACTCCGTTGGGAGATTATTCCATATACTACTACCACTTCCCTATTGCCTGATCCTATTTCATCGGTGTTTCATATAATTTTAATTTTATTTTTAAATGTTTTTTATTAATAAAATACATGAATTACATTAAACAATATAATACCATTTTTAATTACATAATATAATATAAGTATTTGATGTACCCCCATAAATAATCAAGGCTTGTGTGTATGGGGGGTGTTGTTATTTTGTTTCAATTTTATATGATTCAGTTCAATGTTAGGAATACTTTTTAAGATGGCTTTTGAATTCGTTTATATTTACATTCATGTTTCTAATTTTTTCTGGTAATGAATTAAAAATTAACTCCGAGATATTCATGGTTGAACTGGCCTATTTTTTTAAATTTAGGAGTAATAATGTTCAACGAATTAATAGGAAAGCCTTTAAAATCTCTTAAATTATCGGAAATAACAAGCATTTTCGTGTTTTTGCAAGTATAGCTTTATTCAAAGGTATCTGTTATTTTTGGAAATTAAAAAAGTTTTTAATTTTACATGCATAGATTGCATAGTATATTATGATACTTACTTGATATTACAATGCATTTTTTGTGATTTTTTTTTGAGAACTCGTAGTAAGCGTTCAAAGATGGTTTGAAAGGGAGATTTGCAAATACGAACGTTAGAGAGAGCGAACTAATATTTAAAAAAACGATAATAACAAAGAAAAAATTTACTTAGTGATAAAAACGGAATATTAAAGAAAATAGAAATAAAAATCATAATATCTTAAAGCAGGATAAAAGTACATTATGGTAAATTATAAAAATACATCATGTTAAATTATAAAAATACAATACAATAAGAATGAGTGTGGTTTCTTTTGACAACGTTAATGGCGAGTATTTAG
Organism: Hesperophylax consimilis; assembly: GCF_061612785.1. NCBI lineage: Eukaryota > Metazoa > Arthropoda > Insecta > Trichoptera > Limnephilidae > Hesperophylax > Hesperophylax consimilis. Next base: position 4,265,041 of record NC_142850.1, read on the forward strand.
TTCATTAAAAGCAAACATTTCTACATTAAAATATGTTATAAAACAATGTAATTGTAGGTATGTATCTACCTACGCTTTGCTTAAAATATGCCAATTTTGATAAACGAACCTAAAACTTTGAAAAATATTGAATAATTAATACACTTTTTCCGTTTTTTTATTACGTATTTTAAAGCGAAATTAATGAAACAGGCACATGGGCTAAATCGACTTCTAAATAACATAACAGTTGACGGCCTCCGTGGTCGAGGGTAAGGCTCTCGACTAGCAAGCCGGATGTCGCGGGTTAAAATCTCGGCGTGCGCAAATAAATTTCGCTAGTATATTTGCGGTACGTTCTAGAGTTAAATATACTCTCAGCATGGCCCTAGTGTAAGACCACCATTCAGAATTGAAACGTTTCCTGAAATGGTTTAGGCTGTATTTAGTGACCATATCTGAATAGCTTTTACTACAAACTAAACTTAACTTTCTCTTCCTGGCTCCACTGGCTTCAGACGGTTGGGAGCAGTTGGGACTCTTGAGTGGTTTCGCATTAAAAAATAAACATTATCAATTTAAACAGGCATCGAATTTTTCAAAGTGAATGAATAGGTTCGCAAACAGTTTTGGTACCTTTGGAACACAATAAACCTACCTAATCTGGTCATGTACTAAATAGAGGAACCGCCAATCAATACAGCGTAATATATATGTAGCTTTTAGGCTTGAACGGAGAATTAATTAAAGCATTACACTATGTGCACTCATGATATCAGTGGCGAAGCGACCGAGCTGGCATTATGAGCACTTGCCGAGGGGCCTACTTCTAAGTCATGAAATTAACGAACAATTAAAAAAGCGTAAAGAGTTTCAAGTTTTTTCTCAATAATTTAACTAACCATCTTAAAATTCATTTTGGCCGCAGAGGCAGAGACAGAACCTGAAACGCCTATAAACTAATATATTTACCCACGTATGTACTTTTAACAAACACCTCTTTTAAATCATATCCTTGTATTACACGACTCAATTGAAGTATGTATTCCGATAAAAAAAAAGTTTTTTCTTGTCAATATTTCTCTGGGGCGTCACCGAATACTTATCTTACACCGTCCTTGCATACTATTTAGGTGTCCGTATTCATATCAGGTTGTACGTGATTAGTAAATGTTATGTATGGTAATAAGGTTGAGTATTTAAGCGATAGATGGCGCTAATCGTAAAGCTTACTTCAGAGTCCGTCAGATGTCGCTATAGTGTAACAAGTACTTGTGAGATGATATTGACAGGGAACAAGCTTCTCGAACGAGAGAATTACCAACCCTCGGGTAATTAACAGTGTTACTAAATCCAGTCCTATTAATTGTAACGTAAATAAAAACAATTATGATTGAGAACCTTTTACATTTTACAAAGAGTTCCCAACACCGAAATCTGCATAGTAATTCAGATATAACAGTAAACATATTCCTCCTTACTAATAAACTTGTATTAAATTTTACGCAACTCATCAGTGGTGCAAAATTTAAAACAAGTAAACTGGTCAATTTTAAATTATGTTAACTCTTCAAATAAAAATAAAAAAATAACCTGACGTTTTTAGTTTCATTTTTGTTCAAAAAACCGAGTATTAAGTGGTTAGTAGGTTTTTTTGGAAATTAGAACTGCTTTATTTATTTGTTTAAAATATTTCCTTAGGGTTTTTCTTAAATTAGCATTAATCCACCCCAAAAGATTCGCGGCATGAGCGTAGATCACAGTGTATAATGTAACACAACGTCTAAAAAATTCATCGTAATCCATTTTCTTCTTTTCGGTACGTAGTTTTTTCACAAATCTGGGTATTTAAGTAGCTTAAGAGCTGAATCCTGAGCGCACATATTTTTTGAGAGTCGGGCGTTGGACAGCGTCTTCTATTGATTTTTTTTGTGCTTATTTCCATATTTATATAAACGCCAAAATAGGCTTTAATGGATAAGACGTACAATAAATAAACATACATCACAACAACGTGACAGATTAAATTTAAATAAAAAAACAACATAATATACATTAATTATTTAACACACAATAATCAATATACATTAATAGGGGGGTACGAGGAGAAATCAATTTTGGCACATGAGATAAATTAACAGGCCTTATAAATAAAACATCAATTTAATAATATTTTATCGATTTGCCTTGATAATGTATCATGACGATACAAAGAATTTTCGTTGTAATGCAAAAATATTCGGATTTTCATGAACATTTGTTCCGACATCATAATAATATGTTCGTAATTTAGGAAAAGTTTATCAGGAAACCTTTGAATTCATAAGTAGGGCCTTCAATCCCATTTTTAACCAGAATTACCAATAATTTTGAAGAGATTCTTGATAAATTACCAATTGTCATTTTTCTTCGTGGGAGATTCATGAAAATCTAACATAAAGGGTTAACAATTTATTTCAGAAAATCCTAAGTAAAAATATACAAAAGGCATGTTTTCGGTAAGTTATGTGTTTGTGTACCTATTCGATCCTTTATGCAGGGTGTGCCTAAAGTTTTTGCACTTTCGATAACGCTCTTGCTGGCGACCAAACAGGGAAGGGGCTCGTGGTCAGCGGCCACCTAAAGCTCGATTTAAATTAGTTTCCCAGTATAAATTTCATTAAATCTGTGAACAAAAAGGTAAAAGAGACCGGTTCAATCCTAAATGAGAAAAAAAAAACAGGACGGCCATGGAGCGGAAGGAACGTAATGGACGTCTGTATGAGAAGATTAGAGAATATCCAGATCGACTTTGTCAAGCAAAATGCAACGTGCCATAGTATACATCTAATTCATTTTTATATACAATTTACAAAAGTTTTGTGATCACCTCACTATGAGGATATCTATCTATTATTAGAAAAGAGGTTTTATGCCGTCATAAGTAAAAACAAATCATTTTCATTTATATATTCAAGGAGGATACTGTGGTTTCATCCATGGTGGCAGTATTGTATAATTAATTGCCTAATAGTTGTTACAACATGATATTACATATTGCGTAGACATAATTTCATGAATTTTTTTTTATATTAACTCCACACAGGAGGCCCTGAAGAAAATAATTTCCCTCAGGGCCTATGTCATCTTTGGGGATGCTGTGTGGAGGGTCTTTTTGTGGAGAGGAAGGAGTGAACATGGGTCTTGAAGAGTCCCATGTTGTAGGAGGGAGGAAACACAGAGACCGGCAGTTCGTTCCACAGCCGAGCTGTTGAACTTAAGAACCAATCGTAGAAGCAACCCGTTCTCATGTGACAAATGTCAACCGTGTACAAATGTTGGGCGCGCGTTTGGCGTGTATCCCGACTACGCACCGGTGCCGAAGGGATCAATGACGCTAGTTTTTCAGAGCATCTTCCATTGTAATACCGATAAAACAAGGACAGCATACCTACCTGACGCCTGTGCTCTAAAGATTGCAGTCCGTTTGTTAAGATTGGGGAATCTATCAAACGGACCGCCCGTTTTTGCACAGAGTCAATGGTTTTTTTCAGGTATTTACGGGCTCCGGACCAGAGATGGCTGCCAAATTCGACAGTAGGGCGCACTTGCAATTTGTACAGGGTCAGCAGTTGTGTACTATTAAAGTATCTGCGGGCCCTGTACAGTACGCCCAGCTTCTGAGAGGCCAACTTTACTCTGGCTTCGATGGAGCCCCCGTACCTGAGCTGGTCACTTATAGTTACTCCAAGCATATCAATGGAAGGCCTGTTCGGAAGATTGCTTCCGTTGAAGGAGACTAGATTATCATTTGGATCCCTTTTAGACGTAGTCAGACAGGATTGGGTCTTTGAAACATTAAATTCGACGAGATTATTTTTATCCCCAGGAGGAAATACATGAAAAGGATACTACATGAAGTGTACTAAAAGATACATTTAAGAAAAAAGAGAATAAAACTAAACAAATAGATGCTATACTGTTGGTGAAGGACATGTTCCCAGAAAAAATGATATAACGAAGAGGTAAAAACTCATAGACCTCCCGCAGCCCATATTTTACAACCCTGGTGTTATTTCGTTGGGTTATTTCGGAATTTTAAATACTTGAATAAACTAAAGGTGCATATTTATCAAGAGAACATTCTGCACACATTATGTGTAAGAATTTTTCAATATCTTGGCGCAAGAATCTAACGCAATTAAAAAGAAACGATTTTAATGTTTGTCTACTTCCAATAAAATAAACGTTTATTTTCAAACAACTTGTAGTTTTGAAACGTTCAAAAAATTATTAAAACCTAACGACTGATTGGCTACGCCGTATTTACCTATGCGAATGGCAGTTTTTTTATACTACCTAATGTGGATATCTTCGTTGGTATTGTAGAGCTACGAGCACAATAGAACTTTAAAAAAATCAAATAAGGAACGCTACTTTTTATATAAATTTTTGTACCATTTATATGTTTTTCTATATTATCTTGTTTAATTTTTTTTATTAGATTATTATGAAATATGGGTATAAATATAGGTATGCTGAAATCTATTAATACCGTACATAATACATGTAATAATAGAAAATTACTCTGACTGAGATGAACTTAAGTTTGACAAGTACCAACATCTTGAAGTAATAATACTTGTGTTGAATCGATTCAATTCCTTGGAAATATATAACTATTCCCGAGTTGATAGATTTGCTCGATTCTGGAGTGCAAAAGATAATATCATGACTCGGGGTTGAGTGAGATAATATTTTCCGTCGAGTTTGACGAGAAATGATGGAACGAACAGTTTGCGGTGCAGAAATTTATAAATCACAGAATTATATTATTTTCTAGAAATATTTGATATTTCAGAATACAAGAAAACAATGTTTCGTTTTTACAAAGTGGGGCACATCGTGAAGGTATGAAGTTTTGAGTTAATTATTAATCTTAGATCATTTGCAATTATGAATAGAATTTAATTTTTTTTTAATTAATTTTAATCTTTTAACAATAAATCGCGCTACGGTGAGTGGAGCAAAATTTGATTTATCGCACCCCTAGAGCAACTATAAAATTAGAAATAACACATTTTCGAAGCTTTAACTGGATTTGAAGTTTATGAATGTTGGTGATGATCTGGCTTGTAGTCACACAGACAATCAGGGATTAAATTAATTCCCTGTGAAAAAAATGGATTGATTATTAAATTCACTCTGCAGGAGAAGTAACAACTTATAATCCAGCCACCAAATACATAAAAACAGAAGACTCACCAGAAATATCACTCGCATTGAGTTAAGCTCCTTAATCTTTAAATTCGGTAGCGGACTGGTGATCGGCACAATAATATTTTCATTCGCACTATGAAATTATAATCTGTCACCACCAGCTCTCAAGATAGTGGAATTTAGAATAATAATGAATTAGCACATTGTAATTCCAAAAATACTGCCACATTATTGTGACAGAATATTTTAATCCTTTAGTCTTAAAGCGACCTCTTTTGACAAACGATATAATTCGGATGAATCCATCTGATTAATGCAAAGATGACTGTAATTCATTATCACTCACCTGCAGAGCAAAATCTATACAAAACTGACCAGAGATGTCTCTTCTGTCCACTATTTTTAATTTTAAAAATTTATTTCAAACTAATTTTAAGTCCACTGCTTCTCCAAATGTCAAGACTTCAAACACACCTCCACTCTTAATATTATACTTAAAAAATGTTTTATGAAGATATATATACATTCAACATACCTGTGTATCTACTACACCGGGATATACCTGTGTATCTACTACAAACCGAATTAACAAAAACAGTGGAATCGTTATGTTCCTACAAAATAATTGTGACATATTGTGCGAGGAAGAAATTAATGTGAATGGAACAAACTGCTTACACGTACAAATGAAGTGTTATAACAAAAAAATTGATATTATCTCTCTATACAGAACGCACTCGTCTACTGTAGGTTTGTTTATAGAAGAATTAAGACATGTGTTATTAAACTACAGAAACGCGAATACAATAGTTTTAGGTGACATTAATTTAAATATATCGCACGATTATACATCGAACGATAAAGATAATTACTTAAATATGATGGCGGAATTGAATTATGTGTCGTGTATTAACTCTTACACCAGAAACGTCAATGGGCAACGTCCATCATGCATTGATCACATTTTCACAAATATCAAGGATATAAATAATTTAAACTCGGGAATTATAAAAACCTCAATTACCGACCATTACATGACTTTGCTACATTACAATTCAATAATACCTCAGGCGATAAACCAACATTGCGGACAAACTGCTAATAATAAGAAAGAAATATCTATTGTTAATATCGAATCTTTGAAAAATAAATTGTCATCGGAATTATGGTTAGATATTCTCCGAAGTGAAAACGTCAACGAGTGCTGTAAAATATTTGAAAATAGATTAACAAACTTTATAAATGATTCAAAACAAATTATTCCAAAAGGAAATACAGCAAAATTTCGTAAAATCAAACCGTGGATAACACATGGGCTTGTTGTGTCCATAAGACACAAAGAATGGCTTTATAAAGAAACAAAAAAAAAACCACTAGACATTAAATTAAATGTTCATTTTAGAGAATACAAAAATAAATTAACCACGCTCATAAAAAACACGAAAGAAATTTATTATAAAAACAAACTTGATGATTCTGAAAATGACAGTAAGAAAGTTTGGAATATAATCAATGAAATCATGGAAAATAAACAAAAAACCAAAAGTAATACTATTAAGAGTGTAATACAAAGCAATAACATAATTAACTGTATTGAAGAACCTAAAAAAGGAGCAAACGCTTTTAATGATTTCTTTGCAAATATAGGAAAGAGTCTAGCAGAAAAAATTACCGTGAAAAAAATAAATAATATGTATATTGAAAATATTCCGAATATAAAAACTAAACTTGAACTCTTCGAACCAACCAATCCGTCTGAAATTGTACAAATTATATCAAAAATGCGAGGTGGTTCTGCTCCGGGATTTGACGGTCTCACCGTAAAAACACTAAAAATCATTAAAAATTATGTTTCTACACCAATCTCTCATATTATAAACAATAGCTTTAAGACAGGAGTTTTCCCGAGCACGTATAAGAAAACCATAATCTCTCCAATATTTAAGTCCGGTAGCCCGGAGGACATTTCTAATTATAGACCCATTTCACTCTTATCTAATATATCGAAAAATTTTGAAAAAATTGCTAAAAAAAGACTAACTGCATTCTTAAATAAAAACAAAATTATAAATGAAAATCAATTCGGTTTCACAGAGGGAAAAAGTACCCAAGATGCCATTGCAAAAATTTCATCTAGTATTCAGAGTACCCTGGACAAATCAAATAAATGTATAGGAATTTTTATTGACTTAAAGAAAGCATTTGACAGCATTTCCCATGAAAAACTTATATTAAAATTAAAACAAAATGGCATTGACCACATAGCCCTTAAATGGATAGAAAGCTACTTAACAGAGAGACCTCAAATTGTAAAATTAAACCAAACTTTTAGTACACCACTAACAAGTACATTTGGCATTCCTCAAGGCACGGTCCTCGGACCATTACTATTTTTAATGTATGTAAATGACATTTTCCAACAGAAAATCAAAGGTGAATTAATCTCTTATGCTGATGATACTGTTTTATTAATAAAAGGTCAAACATGGGAACTAGTTAACAAACTTGCAAATGAATGTATTAATATCTTAAAATCATGGTTTGATAATAACCTACTCACACTTAATGCTAAAAAAACAACATATGTATTATTTTCACTACAAAAAATACCTAAACACGAAGTAAATATCATAATCCATGATGAAAATTGTGACAATATCAACTGTCAACTACTTAATCCTATGTGTACTGTAATCAACTCTTCTTCTGAAATCAAATATCTTGGTGTGATCATCGATGAAAATCTGAAATTGAAAAGCCATATTAGGGAGTTAGTAAAGAGAATAAGGAAATGTATATATATATTTGTTAGGTTAAGAAATATTTTAAATGTGAAAATACTAAAAAATGTATATTATGCTCTTGTCCACTCCCTGCTTATTTACGGAATCATAGGTTGGGGAGGATCTTATAAAAACAACCTAAACTCAGTAAAAGTCTCGCAAAAAATTATTATAAAAGTAATACTTAAAAAAAACTCTACTTTCCCAACAAAATTGCTTTTTAAATTGTTTCCAGTACCAAATATTGATGATATATTTAAGCAAACTTCCATTATAAAAATGTGTAAAGAAAAAAATAACACAGAATATCAAGAATTTTATAAACTCATGAGAAATGGAAATCAATTTATTACGCCAATCTTTTAAACAACTCAAATGCAAAACCATTATATTTACCAAGCCATAAAAAACTACAATAATCTCCCTTCCGAATTGCGCTGTATTACGAACCAACAAGAACAAATAAATAAAATCAAACTTTTTTTCCAAAAAAACATATATTAAACAAAAATAAAAATATATATATATATATTATTATTATATTATATCTCATTATGAATTATGAATCTAAGTAAGAATCGTGGCTCCCTTATCAGGCACAAGAGCTCCTCTTTTCTGATAAGGTATACATGACCATATATGAACCTTAATATTATATTTTGCAAAATATGTATGTATTAATGTAACCCATATGATGTATATTAAAATAATAAAAAAAAAAAAAAAAAAAAAAACAATATTTTAGTATTAACAATAGTTCGGTGGTTCATTAAATAACCTGACAATATTTGCGTTCCTCCATTTCCATAATTACAGTGGGAAAGTGTTGCTTATGCAATGATATAAGATTAACCTTTCCCTTACTGTGCTAAAAAAATTCACGCGTTCCGATGCTGTGTAGTCAATACACATCTCAAAATAAGCCATTTAATATCGGAAAAATATTAATATTCATATCTAATCGATTATGTTTATTATATTTTATATCAAAAGTGATAATAATTGTAATTTAATTGCTGAAAACATTAAAAAACCGTCGGCAGATGCTAAAGAAACGTGCGAGGGGTCCACATTTAACAACGGTTCGCGGCCGACTGGCTAACGGCTGGCGGCTGGCACAAACACAGCTATGCGGTCGTATTTATCGATGGACTTAATCAAAATACAACTGCAGACGTGTGGATGTCTCATGTTCTCGCATAGCAAATTAAAGCGGGACATCAATAGCGTGTCATTTCCTCGTACACTCTTCACGTATTGGAATCACACGGTTGATTGTATTGTTGTATTTGTTCCCGATTTTTAACAAAAATCTCTGATTCTTCATTGAATTTGAAAACTATGTAAAATATTATTTTTTTATTCAGTGCATAAATGTATAACGGAGAAATACCTAAAATCTAAGCCCAGAATTTATTATATTTATAGAGTTATTAAAGTTATTAGAAGCAATGTGTAGTAAATATACACCACAGATAAGCAAAGGTTAAGCAAGCAAAGGAATTGAACCCACGATGCGACGTCTGTCTGACGACTCTCGGCTAGTTGTTAACTTGATTGACTTCACAGCCCGCGGCACAGCGTAGGCCGACGATGCGATGCTCGCAGTGCTGCGTATAAGATTTAATTTTAATTTTGGAAAGACTAGATTAAATGTAATAATAATATCATAAATATTACCTATAATCATGTAATATTGACGGTTCGAGCCATTTTTTTCAAGGATGCCCTGGGGTCAGAAAATAATTGTCTCCGCCACTGATACTATGTCGGCTTTTTGTGTGCAATGATTCAATTGGGGTCAGAGGAAATTAATTGAGAGAGGAGTGTGCTCTGTAATATACGGCCTACGAACGCTACTCAATTGGGATAATTGACAAAAAATTATACTCCATTTTCAATTATCCGGCGAACGGAACTTTGGCGTTACATTAATTTAAATTCACTATAAAAAAATAGGATTTCATTATCTGCGCAGTATTGATCTCATCAATACGCGAATAGAATGTACGTTTTATTTATCGTTATGTTTCCTTGTTAAATTGATATCATACTAGCTGATGTTTACCCAGCGTTGCTAGTGTTATGAATGGTTGGGAGTAAATTTTTGAGGTTATGAATGTAAATGTACCTGACAACTAGGTGCATTTTTTAAGCTGGAAATAATATTATTCTTAGCTATAGGAAAGCTATAAGAAATAATAGTAAATAATTGGAAGCTATATGAAACTAGGTGCATTTTTAAGGTGTAAATAATATTATCGTTAGCTATCGGAAAGCTATAAGATATAATAGTAAATAATAGGAAGCTATAGGAAACTAGGTGATCCTAGGTAAATTTTTTAAGGTGGAAATAATATTATTGTTAGATATAGGAAAGCTATAAGAAATAAGAGTAAATAATAAGAAGCTATAGGAAACTACGTGCATTTTTTAAGGTGGAAATAATATTATTGTTAGCTATAGGAAATAATAGAAACCTATAGGAAATAATATAATAGTTATAGCTTAGTGGTTTCAGAGCACCTGACCGGAAATCAGAAGGTACGGTTTCAATTCCCGTTGGCGGCATTTATTTTTACTCGGGAGATATTTTCAATTTGTACTGATATTTCAGGCGACTAATTATTGCTTGTAATTATTTGTTATCTTTTATGCTATGCATAAAACCTTGTCTTATAAACATTAGTTTATCATTAAAAAATAATAATATTTGACAAATCCAAAATATTTCACCAACAAATGAAGTCTCGACGCCATCTAGTAAGAAATTTAGCACTAACAAAGTCTTTACTACAAAAATAAAGTTGGCTGCTTAAGGTGGAAAAAAAATAAGCAGTAATTGTTGATTGAACTAATAGTACCTACACATTGAATTATATGGCGTGTTGGAAATAAGCCGACGTGGCTCAGTGGTCCAGAGCACCTGACCGGACATCAGAAGGTGCGGGTTCAATTCCCGTCGGCGGCATTTATTTTTACTCGGGAGATATTTTCAATTTGTTTTGATATTTCAGGCGACTAATTATTACTTATAAACATTGTTACTTAACGAATTAATTTAATTCGTTAAGTATCTCATTCAATTGCAGATATAATGCGTTCAATCTTCCTTCGACATCAGCAACTTCTTTTACCATTTAAACCACTCTCTAAACAGTCCTGGCATTAATAAGAACAATTATTGAAAATCGGATGAATGATATAGGAACGCATACGGGACAAACAAAGAAACATAAACATAAAAAATCATTGATCATTTTGTTTTTGTACCATGATATTGTTAACTATTAATCTGATTTTGTTCAAAATTATTCTTTGTTGTCTGTTTAAATTTCATAACTGTTCACTCGCATATTGTATGAATTCCTGCTGCGCAGGGACATTTAAGGGTGTAGAGTCGTATTTACATGAATGTAGTTTTATTTAATCTAGACGGCCGGCATAGTCCAGTGGTAACGCATTGGACTGCCATTCCGAAGGTCGCGGGTTCGAACCCGGCGTGCGCAAATAAATTTTAATTGATTAATTTGTGTTATTTCACAATTAATTAATTAAAATAATATATAGTATATTTGCGGCACGTTCCAGAGTGGAAGATACTACCAGTATCGCCCTGGTGTAAGACCACCATTCAGAATTGAAACGTTGCTCCAAATGGCTTTAGCCGTGTTAAGTGACTAGATCTGAATAGCCAGGTACTTCCCCACCTTCCTCTTTCCCTTTCCCACTTACCTTCAGCCTCACAACATCCCCCAATTGGGGATGCCATAGTCATAGACGGGAGCAGTTGGGACTCTTGTGAGGTATTCACTATAAAAAAAAATTAAAAAAAAGAAGAGTCGGTAAAGTGATCCTTGAAGGAGTAACCATTAGTTACTTAACTTAACATGGCGTGAAAGCGGTGGGGCCCCTCAAATGAACGCCTTAATAACACTATTGGTTGATTCAGTAGGGGGAAAAATCTAGTACTTTTGTCTGTTATAATAGTAACCATTATATAAGTTGTGACAAAACTATAGAAAGTTCTAAAAGTATTATATGCGAGTTCTGGGTTCGAGTCCTAGATACGGTCGTATCTTATTCTGATTTTTTTGTTGCAAATTTTCATTTAAGAATCGCTAACATTGTTTTCAATAATTAAATGTAAAAATTTGAGATTTGACTCATTGCGTAATTCAAAAATAGATGTTTGCAGTCAAAACTGGACAGTTAAATTTATTTTTTATTAGTTTCAATGGCAAAGTTTGTACATGATGTAGGTACAAAGTATAATTTCAAATTATTTCGCAGTCGTCCTCGCTAGGGTTTCTTGTTCTGAGGTGGCCTGTAGCTTTTAAGCTTTTGTATTTAGTTGCCTGTCTTTACGTCGTTTTCATAATGTTTTTATATTGAATATCACTTTGTTCTGTCAGCCATGTTTTTACTTTTGTTATAAATATATTCATTTCCGTAATTTTTTGTTTGATTTGGTAGAGTACTATGGTATAATTTCGTAGCATAGAATTTAACACTATGTTCAAAAGACGAATTATAACTGGGAGTGTCCAGTATATTTTAGGTTATTGCTTTAGTTGAGTATTTATGTTGGGCAGTGGAGTATTCAGATTTATTTTTTAAAAATTTTATAAAATAAATAAGTATTTCTATTCCTGGGTAATAAACAGCTAAAGAAACTGATTATGTATTTATTTAAGGTACAAGTTAGCGATGGGAACTATCGATGATTTACTAATTCGATCTTTTGATCACCGAAATATTTCGATTCATTATCATGGAAAAATTGATTCTGTCAAAAATCATTAGACAGTCCAATAGAATCTTTTTGAAACGTCGAACAAGGAATCGATTCTGTCAAAAATCATCCCGCAGACCGAGACAATCGTTTTGAAAATCATTCGAAACAACAGCTGTCACGTCATTGGTCAGAATTCACTCGAAAACGTAAATCGATTCCACAACTCTGAGAAATGTCAAAAATATCTCTACGATTAAATGAACAATTATTTTTTTTAATATGGTGTTTGTTTTATGCTGGGTGTAAGGTAGGTTTGAGTAGGTAAAACTGAGGTGGGTAATGTTATATGTTTAGTGAACACCTCACTGGGAGAACCTGTGCTGAGGTGTTTACGTGGTTATGATTAAGTGGTACAAGTATTTATGTGTATTGGTTTAATTTTAATTTTCTTGTAGAAATGTAAGTTGGTTTTTTTTAATGGTTATTGTACATTGTTATTAAAAAATAAGAAATATATATGTACATTTATATATTTAAGGTTGGGATTTACGACGCCCGTGCATTTAGTGTGTGTAAAAAATGGCATTCTGACTAATAATAAGTTAGGAAGGTTATTAAAAACATAAATTGATCATTTTTATGATGCTGCTTTTTACGAAAAATCATCTCGAGGGCACTTCATAAAAATCTTAAGATTGAACGAATTTTATGTGAAAGATGTTATCAGCCTTATATATAAATATTATATTAGGTATTCTTTTAGTATCCAGGTTTTTGTGTCTTATGTTTTTTTTATTTTTTCTGTTGAAGAATGATTTCACGGAATAGTGAGAAATGTGAAAAGATTTCAAACCTTCAGTAGGAATATTCAAGTGGGTAGTGTTTCCGTATAATTGGAAGTAGATACGAACTATACACACATTGGAAGAAAGTCGTAAAATAAATGACTTAAGTTTTTTATTCAAAATTCTAAACTCTAAATTCGACTGTTGCGAACTTCTGCAACTCATAAACTTAGAAATACCTACAATAACAACACGACAAAATACACTATTCCACTGCAACTCACATAAGCGCAATTACATTGCGAACTCCCCAATACAACGGTTTCACACTATGGGAAACCAATACTTAGGTGATTTCGATATATTTAATATTAACTTAGCGAATTTTGTGGATGACGTAAAAGACTTATTTCAACACTATTCCTAAATGGAACTTATATTTTTGTAAACCAGTTAAATTGCTGAATTTTTTAATTTACGTTCTTGTTCTTTTTAATTTTGTTTTTTGCATATATTATTTTTTAATATAATTTTTAATTTTATTATTTCTTTCTCATGTTTCAAAATTTTCTGTCATCAAAATTGTACCACCTACATGTAAAAGCCCTCTGGGCGTTAAATAAATAAAAATAAATGAAACTTATTTTTATTATTTATTCAGTTTATATGTATATATACAATAAATTTAACGTCACATGAAAAGCATTTAAATTCGTAGTCATTCATATCATTATAATGGTGACTGGATAACTCATCAAAATAATAATTTATCACATCTTTAAAAAGTTATATAAAGTCATGGAAAGTGATGAAACAAAAACTTTATTAACTGGGTTAAGTAGGTTAGGTAAGATTAGGTTAGGTTAGGTTTAAATTGTTTTTTTCATCGTTTCTAATCACTTTTTAAAAGTGTTTTGAATTGTCACTGTGTTGAGTTATCATGGGACCCATTATAATAATATTACGATCATTACGTTGCTCTCTGCAAGTAAACAATAAACATCATTGCCAGTTTTTCGGAAATGCAGTACTTACCTACTAAAATATTGCTATACCAATGTACCATACTTAGTATAGGCGCCCCCCCCCCCTTCTACCAACGCCGACAAAATAAATTTGCCCCTGGCCGCAGCTACTGCTCCGAGCGATTAAATATCGATTAATCTCTCTATTCTTTTGATGTTTTGATCAAAACATTTCGATCATGTAAATTTTTCGATCGTGCCTATTACTAGTACAAGTACAATTAACACAGATCAAATCGCTTTTATACAAAAAGATTGCAATACAATTTTGCCTCAACACAGGCTAGCCTAGTGGCAATAATTGATAAACCTCAACTAACTGTACTTTTATTTTATTTTTACCATCATCATATTATTTTTATATTTTTCTGTTAATTTTATAACCTTTAAAAAATGTGACAAATCAATTCACAATATATATTACAATATGCATTTATAGTTGTAATGTGTAAACATTCTTAAATAAAGATATATATTATTATTAATCGGTGTAAACATAAGTACCATACGGAGAAAATTTTGTATTGCCGATTTATTAAAATCCGGTTGACACGTATTCTTACATAGTGATAATACATTCGTGATTTACTGAAAGATTATTAGGAACCTTTCAATTCATTCGTTTTTAATCGGATAACATATAATTAGAAGAGATTCTCAATAAATTAGAATATTTTTTTTTTCAGCAATTTTTTTCCGTGTAATATGATTAAAATAAACTAAATTTCTCAAAGAGGTTATAGGAAATAAAAACTGTTAAAATAAAAATTTCAAACCTTTTTTGTATGAAGTTCTTTGGATGCTATTAAAAATATCAACTACTTCTGTATTTTGGTTAGCTAAGCTGGTGTAAAGGAGTTTTGTCATCATGGTTGGACAGGTGTCAAAGTTTGCAAAGACCATTTCTTTTTATCTATTTACCAATCTCAGGAGGGCTCAGCGCGGGTTAAGCACCCAGTGAGGCCCATATTATCAAATAATATAATATATGTACTGTACCAAATAAAAAAATATAAAATCTCTGATTTTTAGGTTGAATATGAGTGTGTTTATGCCTAAGAGTATGTTGACTGTTATATCAATCTGTCTATTTAGTTTATGTCTTTGTATTGAAGTCACACTTAGAAAATTTCTTGATAAAAAATATTTCTGTTTTATTTATTTTATCTCTTCAAATTATTCGTAATCCTGTTAAAGCGGAATTGAAGGCTATTAAAGAATGAATTGATAGGTATCCCGATAAAATTTAAGTAAAATGCCAATGTTTTGTCGTGATGTCAGGTGTCAAAATCCGAACATTTTCGCAAGTCGTTATTTATTTATTTATAAATACGCCTAAAAAGGCTTTTACATAGAAGTGTTACATGATACAGTGTACATAGAAGAATATCTGTTTTATACAGGAGATACTCACAGTAAATAGACGTAATCCATTGTAAAAAAGCTTCAAAATACACAATTGTAAAATTGTGATTACAAGTATAATGATAAAATATTAATAAATAATAAAAAAAACTAAATAAAAAACCAAATACGAAGCAATATGAGTAAAACGTAAGAGTAACATAAAGTAAAAAAGAAATAACAACAACACTACATATAAGACAAATCATTAAAACTAATTTACCAACGCTACTCTAATTTGTAGGATTCGACGAAGTGTTGGTATAGATTATGCTTAGTTCTATAAATGGAGTCAATAAATAAATCAATAGCACCCCCATACTTGTTGCCCAGATCATGCATCCTATCGGTCAGTGAGTGTTTCTGTCAAACGCAAGTGTATGAACACGTGTTCCGAAATTATTACGAATTTACTAATACTTTATCAGGAAGCGGCTTGCAGTCCCGTTTTAAATAAGATTACCAATAATTTTTTGACATATTTTTAATAAATCAGTATTACTCATACTACATTTCTATTTTATATAATTTGGTTTCTTGTTTTATTTTTGCTTTAGTGTTCAATTAATATTGTGAAATTGATCTGCTGTCAACCTGTTTTGACAGTTTGTATTGAAGAATAAATAAATAAATAAAAAAAACTTAAAACTTAAATAAATAAAACGTACAGAATTTAAAAGAAAATATTGAAATATGAACTATAATTTTAGATCATACCTTAACATGCAGACAGAACCATTTGCAACCAGCTAGGACTTGATAATTGATTGCATAAGGTTCTAACTACATTTCCCTGTCTTCATTCCAAGAGATGGTCACGTTGATTCTAAATTGTTCTCAGAACACGGAAAGGCGAAGTTCTAACTCTATCCAACAAAGTAACCAATTATCCTGCATCTCGTAACAATGATCAATTGTCAGATACAAACAAAATGTCGATTGAAAAAGGTTAAAGTGATTTTTGTACCATGTAAAATAAAATAAAAAATAATAACTCGATATTAGAACTATATCGAGTTATTATATTTTTTATTTCATAAAGGTATCCACAAAAATACAACTAAAAGACTTTGAAAAGTATTTGGCTACAGAAACGAGAAAAATAAATGGTTTTGCAGTCAAAGGTCAATTTTAAAAAAAAAGTTAGTTAGAACCTTGTCCAACCAAGGTGATGGTTTATAAACGAATTGGTATTTACATTATTGTTGCACTGAAATATATTTTTAGTTCGTGTAACTCTATTAAGAACATGAAATATAATCAATTTCAATGACGCACGGGTGACGACAGTAAGGGAATTATAGGCTTTAAAAAGAAAATTCCACATCAGATACCAATCTCAATCTATTTTTATTATTTATTGCTATCACGTTTACTATGTTTAACTCTATTTTAATTTTAGATTTTCATTTAATATGTCAAATAATATTATTATTAAATTTACAAAAACAGTTTATTTATGAACATGTTCTGCTGTGTAATTATTATTACGCTTGACAGATGTTTCGCCCTCTGACAGTTTGATAATGCCTTCAGCTGTCACAGGTTAAAATAAGTACACAGCAGATCCTGTTTATAAATTACTGTTTATTGGAAATTTAAAATAATATATTGAATATATAAAAGAAAAAAAAAACTTAATATCTGTCGAAGATAGAATTTCTTTATTAATCCATTTTAGAAGAAGTGAGGCCAAATAATTGGGATAAGTTTGAGAATATCGTTTGGCTGTGCGTAAAGTTCGCTCGTTTGATACAAAACTTTTTTTATATTTTTATTATCCTACGAAAAGAATTGAAATGTCAGAGTTGAGTTGAATTATGTTTTTTTCCTAATACGTACTTACCTACTTATACCTACAAAATGAAAAATTATCAATACACAACCATATTTTATTATAAACAATAATTATAAGCCTGAAACAAAAATATTAATGTTAAAAAATCTTCCGAGAAAAATAAATGCCGCCGATGGAAATTGAACCAGCACCTTTTGATCGCCGGTTAGGTGCACGGAACCACTGTACTACTTCGTTCAATTTCCGTCGACAGCATTTATTTTTTGTCTTGAAAAATTCTAAAAATTTGTGTTTCAGGTTAATAATTATTGCTTATAATAATTTTTTATCCATTGTTGCTTTGCTTAATAAAAAAAGCGTGATCATCTTACTATCAGTATTATTTTATCTGCGAGAGTATATTATTGGGTCTTCAGTAAATACAAAATGGATAATAAAAATATTCAAACAAGAAATTCTGCGGCCTTTAAAATTACTTTCAAACCTGAGAAACATTTTTTGAACGAAACAAAATATAGAGAAGCGAATATACAGTTGAACTAAAGTTGCCGGCTAAAAGCTTTCTTGTAAATGCATTTAAGAAAAACAAGCCAACTACAATATTATCTTGTACAAGTTTAGCTTTTTTTATTCAGCTTTATTATGTACATTTTTATGTTTCCACAGTTTTAATTTACACAAATAGACGAAGGAATTTAAAAGACTTGGCCGCCTATTTTATAGTTGGATTATTCGCCCTATTTTGAAAACCTCGGTTTTCTATTATTGGGGCTAAATAATGCAAGCACACTTAAATACAAAAGTAAATTAGTTTTATTGTGAATTTTGTAAATACCTCTTAGAAGTATGTATTTGAAACGACATTGTTAACAAAAAAAAACATATTAAATACTTTCAGGATAATTTAGTTTTTTTTTGTAAATTAATTTTTTTACATATGAAGGCTTCCATGGTTGAGGGGCAAGGCTCTCGACGAGCAAACTGGAGGTCGCGGGTTCAAATACCGGCGTGCGCAAGTGTTGAGCAGTGAGTTAGTTAAAAGCTTCACAGATGCACTCATAGAGGGCAGTGCAAAGAGCTTTCTTGGAAGTCCGTAAGATGGCAGCTAGTGGCCAGTAGTCGCCAGGGCCAGTGAGAATGCTCCCAGACAAACTTACTATTCCCAGATCTCATTTAGCCAGCTTCTTGTTAGGTCGACTATAGAGTTACCATTATAATACGCGAAGTATCAATAAATTCTTTGATGTATCACAATGAACCAATTATTTATAATCTCTTTCCACGACAAGTTGGGGAACTGTTTGTGGAAAGACAAAAGTAAATTTTATTTGATTAATTTGTATTATTTCACTAATTTAATCATTGTATACTTTATCTAATTTAATTTGATAAATACTTGCGGCACGCTCCAGAATGGTCCAGGGCGATACTCCAAGTTTCAAGTGATGTAAGACCACTATTCAGAATTGAAACGTTGCTTAAAGTGGCTTTGGCCGTGTTTTGTGACCAGCTCTGAATAACCAAGTACTTCCACACATCCCCATCTCCTTCCACAGGAGTTGAACTCTTGTACGGTATCACTTTAAAAAAATATATATACATATATATTATCTTTTATTATTTTATAGGGTCCGACTAAGTGATTTGTTCAAGGCACATTATATAAATTGCCTAGTGGCCAGTTAATGTGATTCATTGTACTTTACACAAAGATGAACCTTCTGTTTTTTTTCAAGCGATAGAAAATTTTCGAAAAACATCACAATGTTAGAGAAGTCACATCACAACGATGGCGTATTTGTATTTTCCCTTGTCGCAAGGCACATTTAAGTTGATTTAACGTTTTATTTTACAAAATAAAACGATATCATTGTTCGCTTAAAATAGAAAAGTTCATTTAGAAAATTGAATCGGGAGTTGATCGCGATAGAACAACCATTGGAAATGATTTTATTCGCAAATCAAATAGAATTAAAAATTGCTTTTGTTGAGTGAGTGATTGGATTTATGTGACATAAAAATATATTTCAGTTTTAAACAGGTACATACAAATATATTTGTTTAATTTTTATGGTGTGCGAATTTTTTCTCAATTGATTTTTCTACCATTTTATTTTTATTTATTTTATTTTTATTTTTTTATTTTTTTTTATTAGTGTCTATTTAATAAGGTGTGATGAGATTTACATTATATAAAAATCTATAATATTTCATTCATATAGTTTCTTCTTAGTCCTCCTCACTAGGTAGTCCTGTGCTGAGGCGGCTGGTAGATTTTTTTGATTTTCTGTTATTTAGTTTCTATGATGTTTTTAGTACATTTTCTAGTATGTCTGCATCAATTTCTTTCACCCATGTTTTGATTTTTTCCTTAAGCTTATTTATCTTTTCTATCTTTTTCAAACTTGGAGGAAGGATATTGTAAAGTTTGGTTGCCAGATATATGTGGTTTCTTTGGCCAAAACTTGTCTTGAATTTTGGAACATCTCGTATATCCCTTTTTGAGGCTCTTGTATCATGTATCCGAGTTTCATTAGGAGATTTTCTGTTTTTAAAATGATGTATTAAAATATTCTTGGCATATATTTGTTTTAAATTTAGAATATCAAAACACTTGAAAATATCTTTTGAGGAGGTTCTGATGGGTAATTTTAGTATGGTTTTTATAATGCTCTTTTGAGCAATATCTAAGTGGTTCATATTATTAGCTGTAGCAGATCCCCATACTAGAATTCCGTACTCAAGACGGGAATGAACCAAAGCATAAAATACTTTTTTGATGTCTTTCCTAGGTAGTATGTTTCTTAGGTTTTTGAAGAAATATACAAGTCTCGTAAGCTTTTTAGTGAGTCCATTTATGTGTATGTCCCATCTAAGGTTTTCGTCTATTTCCACTCCTAGATATTTAATACTTTTTGCCTTTGTTATAATAGGGCAAGAGCAATGTGACTTATTGTTTTGACACTCGTGCAATTTTAGAGTGTATTCTTTACCCGGTTGACCTCTTGAGTTTATTGAAAAGGCTAGATAATTAGTTTTAATTATATTGAGCGTAAGAGAGTTCATCCGAAGCCAATTTTGAAGTGCAGTTAGTCCATGTTCAGCCTCTTTATAAGTGTCCATCCAGTCCTTTCCGTGGAAAAACATAACAGTATCATCGGCAAAACTAATTATATTTCCATTGATGGGAAGTTTGGTTATTTCATTTATATAGATGAGAAATAAGATTGGTCCCAAGACACTTCCTTGAGGGACGCCGTAGTTTATTGGAAGAGGATTGCTTTTTTATTGGCCTATTTGTACTTGTTGTGTTCGTCCTGTCAAGTACGTCATCAGTAAATTTAGTGGAGTGCCAGATATGCCAATTTTCTTAAGTTTTGTGAGAAGAATTTTATGATCTATTGTGTCAAAGGCTTTTTTTAGGTCTATAAAAACAGCCAGACATTTTTTTCCACCGTCTAAATTTTTTATGGCTATTCTTGTTAAATGTTCAATTGCGTCCACGGTACTCAAACTTTCCCGAAATCCATATTGTGTTGGGGAAATTTTTTTATTAATTTCCAGAAAGTGGACGATTTGGCTTTTCAAAATTTTTTCCAGGATTTTTGAGAAAGTGCTTAGGATACTTATAGGGCGATAATTATTTATGTCATTTTTGCTTCCATTTTTATAAATTGGTAAAACTGTAGCATTTTTTAGACAAGAAGGAAATATCCCCTTTGATATAGAGAGGTTTATAAGGTATGTCAGGGGGAGGATCAACTCCTCTTGGAGATGTTTTATAGTTTTGATTGAGATAGGATCATTTCCTGAAGAAGTGTTGTTAGCTAGTGAAGCAATCACTTTTCTTAGTTCGTTGCTAGTTATTTGGTTTAGATTTAGTGTGCTATCTTGGATTGAGACTTCACTATTTTCTATTTCCTTTTCATTACTAATTGGTTTTGTGATTTTATTTGCCAATTTCGAGCCTATGTTAGTGAAAAAAGTATTAATATATTCCATAATTTTGTCAGGATGCTCTGCAAAGGAAGTTGGAATCATGTCAATGTTTAATTCTCCAACCATTTTCTTGTTGTAGGAGGGTTCAGAGTTAGTGATTTCTTTTATAATCTTCCATATTTTTCTGGAGTCATTGTTACATTCTTCTATTTTCCTTTTATAGTAGTTTTCTTTGGCGTTGCGAATAACATTTTTACTTATATTTCTGTATCTTTTATAGAATCTTAATTTAAATATATCGTAAGGGTCTTTTTTAACTTTTAAATGTATTTCATCTCTTTTCCTTATACAGTTGATGATGTTTTGTGTAATCCAAGGTTTGATGTGCTTATTTTTATGGGATATCTTTTTTTCTATTAATGTGGTATTCGATTGTATTGTATGTTGTATAATTTCGTTAAAATAGCTCCAAGCAGAATTTGTATCATCTGTTTCATAAAGGTTTGTCCATTCAGTATTTTGTAATTTTTTTTTTACTTCCTTCCAATTGGTTTCCGATATTTGGAGTGTAATTTTATGATTTTGGATTTTTCCTGTTTTATTTTTGTTAATGGAGAGAATTGTTGAGTAATGGTCTGTAATCGTGGATGTATATATAATGGCTTGAGTTTGTTTATTGGTCTTATTGAAGATATGATCGATGCAAGTTTTGCATTCATTTGATACTCGAGTTGGTTCATTTATGAGGCTTTTGAATCCATGGTAAGCAAGCGTCTGCATATAGTCAAATTTTTTTGGATGTCCATTTTGAAGAATATCAATGTTGATATCACCAATAACGAAAACGTTTTTAATGTTTTTGAGTTGATTTAGTTCTTGAGATAGAGAATGAAGGAAAGGTTCTATGTTTTTGGTTGAGGGCGATCGATAAATTGCTAGTATGGCTGTATCGTTCCCAATTGATATTTTTAGGCAGTTTGCATTATTTATACTGATCTCTTCAACATTAACTTCTATATCTTCATTAATGTATACAACTACACCATCACTTTTTCCCTTATTCATTAACGTTGAGTGAGTGAGTAAACAACTCTCTAAACACTCTTCGCACAAATAAGAAAAAACTTCGCACTTAAAGAAAAAACGAAATCGTATGAACGGTTTAGGAAAGCAAACGGGACAGTAAGAAAAACATTAATTTATACACAAATAAGATAGGTACCTAGTCAAGCCATATGCACTAAGGAATTTCTGCTAAAGAAAGAAACACCAGAAGAATAATGCCATCTATGGAAGCTTTCGTCGAAGCGTTGCAATAACCCGGGAGCCATCATATTATTTGTGGGATATTGTATTTCACCCATAGTTGGCTACGGCTTAAGATATCTTAAGCCATGTATACATATGCGAGCCGAACTGCCGAGCTAAACATCAACTTATGAGAATTAGATTATATTTTTTTAGATTCTATGGATTCTTTCGTAATCCTTTAAGTGGGCTTATAATAATACTACTGAGCTTAGCTTAGTTCTTGGTATCCGGTAATTGATGGCTACACCAGAACTAAACGCAGAAAACCACTTTCATTATTCGTTACTGTCAGCTCTTAGTTGAAGCTGGCAACACGGTATCGCACCTTAATACTTAAGCACACATTTCACCACAACTTTAGATTACAAATATACCCTGATGATGGACACTGCAATGCCTTTCCGAAACGTTGGCTAAAAAGGAATAGCGCAACACGGCATAATACCCCAAAAACAAATCACTATTATAATTTTGGCTGTGAAAATCTCAAATCATACCCGAAGCAACAGCGAATGGCGCGAAAGCCGCATTCAGTTTCTTCATTCGTGGCTCAGTTCGCGATTCATTTGCAAATGTATAGGTATTTTTACATCTAGATGCCACACAGTTAAGTACAGGCATAAGTGATTGTACGGATAGATTGAATATAATTACTATATTATACAAAAAGATAAACATTATCTGAATAATTTATTGTAATGAACATTATTAATGAGGATCGATATTATATAAGTCTATCACGAGTTTTGATATTATTTCCTACTTCAAAGAACGCTAGGTATAAATCACACCATTTTCATTATCTTTTCGTGGAACAGGCCTGCTCATTTGGAATTAACTTCTCCCAGCTCTTACTAATGTCAAAAATTTAAACGGGCTTTAGAAATTAATTTATTTAAAAAAAAATCTTTTCGTAAATCTCACTTCTTTTCAATCTTCTTAATATGTATATAAAAATTCAGTCTGCTTATATTTGGGCTAGCCAAACTCTAAAATTAGTCAAACGATATCGCTGAAAATTTAAAAGTTTATTTTTATTAGTGCCAGGGGTGTTTGAATGGTAGAAGAAATACTTAAGGTGACAATACTCTGATAACGGGGAATTTCCCCGACGCTCAAATATTAATTATTTCTTATGAACTTATACTAAAATCTTAAATGTTTCTAGAGGCATTCCTACTACGAGGTTTTCCAATAAGAGGTGTTATTTTAAATAGCCCGCTATTTCGGTAAATGTTACTTTTGAAGCTGTCGTTTTTTGACATTTGACAAGTAAAAACTACGCCATTAATAAAAATGGAACAATACACGCTTTAACAACGCATTGAAATTATCAAAATTCACTTGAGTGAATCAAATGCAAATCATCTTGAGTGAACAGGCCCATTTCCACCTCTGTGACTTCAACTACAAGCAAAATTGTCGCATGTGGGGCTTGGAAAACTTGAAAATTATTTTTGAAAAGCCTCTCTATCCTCAAAGTGTGACTGGGTGCAGTTTATAGTTCGGCGGAGTCATTGGACCTTACTTTTTCGAAAATGAGGCTGGAGCAACAGTTACGATGAATGGATCGCTATCGAGAGATGATTAATGATTTTTTATGTCTGGAATTGGATGTTATTGATTAAGACAACGTTTACTTTTAATAAAACGGCGCTACGTGCCACACAAACAATGAAACCATTGATCTTTTACGATTGGATATCAAAATAACACCTCTTATTGGAAAACTCTGTATAAGATCAGCGGGAAGCACCAGATTTTATTTTTTTAGTCGATGAATTAGTAACTTCCCAAGGAATTTCTCTATAAACAATAGAGATTTTATTAATGTATTCATAATAATTAATTAAAAAATACCACTCACTACAACCGTGCTTCTAACCCCCTCTTGTTCCTTACAGGACGTCTAATCCTAATACTGTACTCGTTACTTGTATGTTTTAATTTTCCCGACCTTGAATTAAAATCAGAGAACATGAAAAAGTTTCGTTATTGCATAAATTAGTGTATTATTGAAGAAAAGGACGCTTTGATGATTTGGGCATGTAGAGCGAATGAGTAATTAGTGTAAGGAGGAAGATATGGCACGACCAAGTGAATCAGATACTTGAGTCGGGCCATGTCAAGAGTCAGAACAATAGAAGAGTATGTATGAGACGATGTATGAATGTGAATGAGGCGAGGAGTGTGTGCCAAGACCGAGTTGTTTGGCGGTCCGTCCTCTGCCCACACCTGCCTACAAACGGCGTGATGGTTAGTTAGTTAGTTATTGAACCGACATGCATAGGGTATCGGGTTTCGGGGATTTTCTGCTATCTCAACTCTGGGGCGTCTCCACCTGATATATGTTAGATTTTTTGACATACACTTAGTCTTATTATAGGAAAGGAATAAGCAGTGGGGGAGGGAAAAGAAAAGGGGGTAAACTATACAAATAAAATGTCTTTCACACTACGCTAGCTCCTCCACTAACGAATACAATAGCGGTGAATGGTGATTAGAACTCAATTTATCGTCCTCATTTAAAAAAAAACTCTTAATTTTAATAAGGATACATATAAACTGCATATTGTGCTATATAGTCAATGAATTCACCCCTATTTTCACGCTTATCCTAAATTTTTATGGTTTATAAAAAAAAAATTGAAAATTGTAAAAGCGCGAATCAAAAATGGCATATTATGGCGTGAGATCACTCAAGACGTTTTGCATAATATGCCGAAAATCATTGGATTGGTTGTCTCGTGTTAATTTATGAATATTATGTAAGAATCACCTAAAATGAGCAGTTCTAAGAATATGACCAATGAATACTAAATCATTATTATTTATAATATGTTGAAACAAATACGAACTTTTTTCCACCTATTTTACATTGGTAAAATTATTCCTCGTATCATTTTTTGTACAAAAAACATTTGGGGGAGGGCCAGGGGGGTTAACAAGAATGGTGCACAATGATTTTATTACAATTTTATGGTTTTTGCCCACTTCGTGGCTATGTCGTGTTTAACAGTGGCATAATTACCCTGGTTTTAAAGATAAATAGTATTTTGTTATTATTAATTTATTCTTAAAATATGTGTTTTCATTATTTAGAGTCCATTAAAATATTATTTCCTACTCCAATGTAAAATATATATCCTATTAAAGTGTAAACATAAAACAAATATCAATAAAAATACCGTGTTACCAGGAATATAATCATAATAGACACCTGCCTGACAACTGTAAATGGAAACCATTAAAGTATGGTAATTCAGCTGTGAAACACCACCTAGCAACAAAGATAGGAAAATCCATATAATTGTAATAAAAACATTGTATACATGTATACCACCCCCTTAATCCCCTTAACCAAATGTTTGTACCAGTCTGAATATGGCTATAATAAGTTGAACCCGGTAACGGTTGAGAAACAAAATTAGTGAAAAAAGTATAAATGGTTTTAATATACCATTATCCACAGTACAGTATATACAGCATAAAAAATAGAAAAATTATTTTTAAGTTTATGATAGTAAAGCACACTATTGACAAAATTGAGCTATACAAGTGTTATATTAATGTCATTACTATTATATTCATAGTCTACATATGTTTTAGAGATAAGGCAATATTTTTGAGGTCTTAGGAAACGAAATTAAAATATAAATAATGTATTTTGATACTGGTTTTCAATCTTAGCATAGATTAGAGTATGGGAAAAAATAAATGTAACAATTAACTATGAGTTAATAGCTGACTATTACAATCGGGTGCATTTTTACTAGTGGCGGACAAAATGAACGATTCTATCAATAATTAATTACTTCAAAGATCATTAACTGTTAATCCACCGTTTTATCATATCAAATCATATATATATATATTAAAGTCACGAGTCATTATTAGTAATTATCTTACGAGTCGAGCAGAAATGTTCAAAATATTAGATTGTTTTCTCTGAATTCATTACATACGTTAAAACAGTATTTGTCCTTTCGCACAATCTCACTCAAAACAAGAACGATGGCCAGATAGTTTAGCAGTTGGTATTGAGGCACTAAATATTGATATAAGTATTTTATGCAATATAGAGCGTCGTCCCCATTAACTGGAAGGTTCGCAAAGTGTACCTTCCACAAGAAAAAATACTTCAGTAAGTAATACGAGTTGAATTTGATTTTGGACAGCTTTTTTAAGAAGAATATCAAGATCAATGCTATTTTGAAATGGTAACATCAGACAGATTTTGTTTGCGTCGTATTTATCAGTTGTTTAAATAATTGATTGAATGTATTTGAAACGGTTCCATGATAACTCAACACAGTGACAATTCAACACATCTTTAAAAAGTGATATAACGTCATTAGAAACGATGAAACATAAATAAAATTTAAACCTTACCTAACCTAACCTAACCTACTTAACCCAGTTAATAATGTTTTTGTTTCATCACTTTTCATGTGTGATGATTTATCATTTTGATGATTTATACGGTCACCATTTGTAACAATCCCATTACCATCATTATAAGCGGAATATTTTGCTTGTGTATTTTAAAAAAAAAAAGACAAACAATCCTGGGTTACGAATAACCTGACAATATTTTAAAATCTCTTACTAACACCACAGTAAGCGGAAAATGTCGCTTGTGTTGTGATGGAGGACTTAGCCAGCCGAAAAATTGAATACGCTACGCCTGGGTGGGACCCAAACGCGATGCCAACTCAGTCAGTGACCGGACATAATAATAGAGGACATATCTAGCAGAAGTATTTAACCGACGGTGCTTTAGACCCAATACATTTTTCATTCAATGTCAAACTGTTCAATTTAAAAATACGTTTTTTAAAGCCTGGTCTAACACACTAAATACATACAAATAAATTAAGTTTGTGTTTTTAGTATAAATGATGCTTAATTATTGTATAATATGACTTACATTGTAAAGATTGGAGATACTTAACATTTTAATACTTTAATAAAACGTTATACGTCTTTTGTGTGTTCTTCATTTAGGAGAAGGCAGCTGTAAGACCGGTCCTTTATTAGCCAATTAATTCCGTTCCCTCTCTTGATGAAGCTCTTAATAAGAAGTCATAACAATTGAGCCAATAAAGGGACAGTTGTTAGAATATTAAATGTGTTATTGTCTTCCGTCGCTGCGGTGAATAATAGATTAATGGCTCGGGAGCCAGTCATTATTGTACCAGCATCTTGTTTCAATCATCTTAAATTTTGAGGTCAATTAATTTGTTGCCCGAGACCCGCGATCTTAATAAAAGAAAACATAGTAGCGATGGGCCACGACTCGTTCTATTAAGAACGGGAGTCACGGTATTAGCTCAATATTTTCAGCTCAAAGAGTCGACTCAATTCAATGGATTTAAAAGGAGGCCTTGGCTCAGAGCGTATGAGCAATGATAATACTTCACTCGCTACGGCTCCCCCGATACGGCTCCCCCGCTAATGCTCCCAGCGTAAGCGTATGAATGATCGTATGACTCTTGGTACGCCGCGAGAAAAATAAGATGTTAGGTAGTTAGCAGAAGTAGGTACATACGTCCAAATTCAGATGTCGGACTGTCGTTTACGTCTCTGAGTATGTAAAAACAATTAATAATTAGAAAAATTTAATAGCGTTATTTTTCTATGATATATATATTTCTCCTGATATAAAGAGTAACCGTTCAATTGAGCCGTACTACGGTTTACGGGGAGTCGTACAAATACGCCTCATCAAACAGAGCTAGCTCAATTGTTTAGTTCCTATACGACTCATCGCTAATACATAAAATAATGAAGAACACAAGTAATGCGATGTGGATGTATTTCATGATTCAAAAAAAGAGTTTTAGACAAAAAAATATGCAGTAATTCTCTATACGTCTTTTTTCTCCTATTGCAATAAAAGCATTAAAAACATAACCGACTTCAAAAGAAGTATTAAGATATGGATTATGAACACGGGAAGGAAGAACAAATAAATAATGTTGCAACCTAACAAAGATTAACGCTGTGTTATGTTTTTATTCTAGATACGGCTTTAGAATTTTCCTCTTGTAATATTTTAACGTACTTAAAAAAAATGATCATTATTACAAAAAAAAATATCAATATTACAAAAAAATGATCATAATTACAAAAAAAATTTATCAATATTACAAAAAAAATATCATAATTACAAAAACAATTACCTAATTTATAATTCACACAAAACCATGAATAATTTGACCTTAGGACGGGTACCCTAAGTAAGTTCACATTGTGTTCGACATTCGTAAAATACAATTACAAAAATAAATAAATCGAAAAGAGTCTGGCCATTTGGATCTTAAATCTTTAATCCAAAACTGTGTTTCTATGTAATTCAAATGGATACAAATGAATTAATTTAGTGGCGACACTGCTTTCCAGTCAAATCTTCATGAAAGGCCTTTCTAGTGTGTCTTGTCTATTCAGTGGGAAATCTTTTACTGAGGGGAACGAACCCGGCACGCCTTGGTTAATGATGGCGTCTCGTCTGTTGACCTAAAATGTGTATTATCATTTAAATCAGAGTTTCCTAAACTTGTTTGTTGAAAAAAAATTTACAATCAAATAGTTGTTCACATTAAATAGATTACATTTTATTGAAATATACTATCCATAATATAAAAATAATTTGTGAATTATCTAAAGAAACTTCCTATTCAGTGGAACACATAATCCCAAGGAGAGTTTTAATCTATTTATTTATTTGCATTATAAACAATCTTTATACATTCGTATTTGATAGTGTTTTGATTTTTTAAAACAATGACCACTAAAATAATAATATTTCAAATGTAAAAACTAAATAAAATTTTAAATACACATAAAACATTTAACTCAGTTGGTAGAGCGGCGAGGGTCTTGGGATCAAGTACTAGCTGCGATCGTATTTTTTACCATTTTTATGTTTTAAATACCTAATTAAATGTCTTAAATAATTAAATATTACAATTTGAGGTTTTACTCAAAAGTTATTACAAATATAAATACACTATTAAGCTACAAAAGTAGTTATCGAAATATTTTCTAGGTTTACAATTAAACATGGAATGGGTATCAATAATAACAATATTATTTTTAATGTGCGTATCGCACGAGAGTCTCAACTACCCACCAGCCGTTGCCCCACTGGCTTGGCAGGCTATGACTTAGGTACATAGATTTTTGGCATTCCCGACTAGAGTATGTTGAGAGGATAGGTAGGTATTGGAAAGGGGAATGAGATAGGGATGAGGAAGGTGGGGAAATTCCTGGCGATTAATATATCATACCCGTATTTTCAACGCCCCCAGGGGGGGCGTTATCGTCCACTTTGGGAATCGCTGGTTTAAAGAGACATTATTCCCACACAAACGCAGTATCCTTCGTGTTAATTTGTACGATGATAAATATCAATGAGGCGTGGCGGTTGGCCTCCTGTGTCGTGTTATTCATTCTAGACTCAGATTCGAGAAGTTACAACTCGTAGCCGCCTACTGCTAAACAATATT
Source organism: Hesperophylax consimilis (assembly GCF_061612785.1). NCBI lineage: Eukaryota > Metazoa > Arthropoda > Insecta > Trichoptera > Limnephilidae > Hesperophylax > Hesperophylax consimilis. The sequence continues at coordinate 4,295,513 of NC_142850.1, forward strand.
TAAATTTTGCTTTAGGTCTGTCAGGATATTAAATATTTACAGCATTATTTTTAATACAAATCTTGCAGATTTAAAAAATTATAAAACCCTTTGAAAATCACTACTTGAGCATCATTTTTATTAGAAAAAAAGATCAACTTCTTTTACACAATTATTTTATTTTTACGTATTTATAAAATACAGGTTTTTTTTTTAGACATTTACAAGCCATTGATACACTGAATCGCCATACTAGGAAACTGCCTGTTTCACGGTGACCAATACATTATACTTATTATCCATCATCACATTTGCCCTGATGATGGACATTGTAATGCTGTCCGAAAAGTTGACTAAAGAAGGAGGTAGCGCCACACGGCATATTACCCCAAAAATATACCACCATAAATAATATTTTATTAACAATTTCAATTATTTATTATAGCGTATAATATTATTTCACAGAACAACCTATTCGTCAATCAATAACATCCATCAAACGATGTTTCACTTTTCAGCCATATTGAATACATCAATTAGTACAAATTTTTCATTCTAAGTAAGCACTTAGCACGCTGAGTAAATAATGTATCCTAATAGTAGTCTACTATTTTGATGTTTACTTGATATAGGATATAAATCTATTATTTATCTCATTCGTTATAAGTTATTTCTTTCGAAGTGAGTTGGATTATTTATTGTAACATGGGAATAATAATATTTAATTTCTGTTTTGATTGAATCAATATTATAACTTAGGTCATTTAATTATTTTAACAATTTTGAAAATTTTAACATAAAAGCTCTAGAGCAGGGGTTCCCGACCCCGTGCCCGCGGGTACCATGGCGCCTGCGGAACGATTCGTATGTGCCCGTCACTATTCGACAGTGAAATTATTTTTTCATAAACATTAATTAAAAATGTGAATTATTTTTATTTATTTGTTAGAGTTTTATTTTTTTTGAGTGCCTAGGTTCATTAAATACTTTCGTATGTTTGCGATATTTTATGTATCAGTGGTTCCTTTGCTGACAGTACTTGTCACAACCTGTCTAGCGGCGAGCCAGACTGCGCTTTTCACGCTAGCCTGGAACTGAGAGTTCTATTTGCACATCACTCCTTGTACACGCAGAAAACCCGAAGTGAACGAACGCCACAAACTGAGCCGATGAACGCCGAAGGCGCCAAAACACATGGTACATGACTCTGCCAGCTCTGTCTGTCAATGAAAGCAATAAGCATGGTTCTGACAACCAAACTGACAGTAGTCACGTGCTCGTACCGTCCCGATCGCTTCAGCGATCATCGGCTCACTTCGGGTTTTCGGCGTGTACAAGGAGTGATATGCCAATAGCATTCCCCGCCTGGAACTGTCACTTTGATTGCGATTGCTACCCCGAGTTTGTCGATTAAAAATAGGTGGTGCCCGCCACCCTACCGATATTTTAGAATGTGCTCTAGAGTACAAAAAGGTTGGGAACCCCTGCTAGAGAGAAAACATCAACCTACACTGAATAAAAACTCATCATTATTGAAAAACGTCTGAGAGCGCTGAGGTCTTACGAAAATATAGCGTACGATAACATACGATATCTTTGATTTCAAATTAATATTCTTGGAAAAATTATTGGAGATATTGGTAAAAATGTTATTTGATGAACAAGTTATATCGAAGGTTCATAAAATGGACGACCCAGTTGGACATGTGAAAGATTGACGACCATGAAATATTCTTCTAAATCTATGACTAAGCTTTCGGTAAGTGAAAGTACTATATGAGTCAATTAATATATCACCTGTTTGAGGGATATTATGGTTTGAAAATGTATGTCAAAACCTATCGTCGGATTGCATATATAAAAAGAAAGTAAATCAGACACGCAATACAAGATCAAAATCAAAATGGAGTATGTCCATTCCAAAATGGAATATGTCCATTACAAAATGGAGTATGTCCATTCCAAAATGGAGTACGTCCATTCAAAAACGGAGTAAGTCAATTCCGAAATGAAGCATGTCCTTTTCGAAATGAAGTATGTCCATTAAAAAAAGGAGTACGTGCATTCCAAAATGGAGTATGTCCATTCCAAAATGGAATATGTCCATTCCAAAATGGAGTATGTCCATTCCAAAAACTTCTAATAAATATGGGAAACGAACATTCGCTTATCTAGTACTTTCTATATTTAATAAGATGCCAATATTTATATTGGTTTTAAATACGTTAGTATCCATTGATTGTACGCAGGTAATTGAATAAATATGCCTATGAGTATGTTGACTGTGGTATATCTATAGATATGTCTATATTTTATGCCTTTGTATTGTAGTAATCTGAAATCTTATGCTTGTGTGAATACCTCACAAAAGTCCCAACCTGAAGTTAGTGGGGAGGGGTGAAGTGATGGGAAAAGGGAAGGTGTAGATGTACCTGGCTATTCAAACATGGTCAGCAAACACGGCTTAAGCCATTTCAAGCAACTTTGAAATTCTCAATGGTGGTCTTAATCAGGGCGATACTGAGAGTATATTCCACTCTATTTTCTATGTTATGCTTTCTAGTTATATATGTTCTTTAGTGTTATAACTAATAATGTGAAATTTACCTGTTGAAAAAATGCTGTGGCAATTTAGCGGGTGCTTGTAATGAAGAATAAAAAAAAATTATATTGCGGATGTTGTGCATAGGAAGACCTAAATACAGAGGGATAGTTGATCCCGAGGTTAAGCCCATATCATCAGGAGATCAGTAGGATTGAACCGTTTGCTGGAAATGGTAAGGACCTTGCAAGGGTTGTGATAACTTACGTAAAATGAGCGCCATAAATAAATTAAATATAAAAAAACAAGAAGAAGATAGGTATTTTGGTACTATTAACACATTATTTAGTACAGACATCATTACAAAATATTAATAAATAAAACAAAAGTGTTTAAAATAAAACAAGGTGTGACTATTATTTATAGGGTACTATATAATTAGATCAATGATACGTAAGTAACTCAGAAATGAAGTAGGAGAGGTATATTTGATGTTACTTTTGTGGACTGAATGCTGTAGAAATAAGAACCCCCGAGTATGTGTGATAAAACCATGTACGAGTATGATCGAGTGAGAAATGTGAAGATACGCAAAGGATGTTAGGCTGATGTAAGCGTAATGAGTATTTTTTTTTTTTATAGTGAATACCTCACAAGAGTCCCAACTGCTCCCGTCTGGAGCCAGTGAGACTATGGCATCCCCAATTGGGGGATGTTGTGAGGCTGAAGGTAAGTGGGGAAGGGAAAGTGGAAGGTGGGGAAGTACCTGGCTATTCAGATCTAGTCACTAAACACGGCTAAAGCCATTTGGAGCAACGTTTCAATTCTGAATGGTGGTCTTACACCAGGGCGATACTGGTAGTATCTTCCACTCTGGAACGTGCCGCAAATATACTATATATTATTTTAATTAATTAATTGTGAAATAACACAAATTAATCAAATAAAATTTATTTGCGCACGCCGGGTTCGAACCCGCGACCTTCGGAATGGCAGTCCAATGCGTTACCACTGGACTATGCCGGCCGTCATAATGTATGTAGTATGATTAAGAAAGAGACGCTTAGATGGTTTGGGCATGCAGGGCAAATGAACGATGGAGGGAGTGTAAGGAAAATATATTATGCAAATTAATCAAATACTCATACTTGAGTTAGGTCATGTCAAGAGTCAGAATGATAGAAAAGTATGTATGAATTTGAATGAGGCGAGGTGTGTGTTCCAAGAAAGAAATTTTTTGGCAATACGTCCTCTCTGCCTACCCCTGCGGGGGAGCAGCGTGATTTTTAGTTAGTTGCTTTTATTGTTAACCAGCTTGTTCAATTTGGGAGGCGGGTTTTAGTAAAGCCGCCTCAGGAACCATTTATTGGATAACCAACACCTCTGTCATAATGTTCGCTCGTTTGGTAATTTAGCAGGGGTGCCTGAGTTCCTCGGATGAGGTAAATTCAATATATGCTTGCCCGCCAGCTGCGTGACGTGCCAGATCGGAAGAGGCTAGTTTGGTGAGACCATTTGACCTCTCCAACCGGTCTCTCGACCCATCGATTTGCGCCCCAGTGGAAGAGATATATTCATACGTCCGTTACTCCTGGACACACTGATCCACAGATTTCTACCCACCTCTCATACCCTTTTTATTCCTAGAACTTCCTCTCCTCCCTTTCATCAAAAAGACCCAATAAACAGTATTCCCAAAGATGACGTAGGCCACAAATCGCAAGTGCGCCCTACTGTCGAATTTGGCAGCCATCTCTGGTCTGAAGCCCCTAAATACCTGATAAAAACCCTTGACTCTGTGCAAAAACGGGCGGTCTGTTTGATAGATTCCCCAATCTTAACAAACGGACTGCAATCTTTAGAGCACAGGCGTCAGGTAGGTATGCTGTCCTTGTTCTATCGGTATTACAATGGAAGATGCTCTGAGGAACTAGCGTCATTGATCCCTTCGGCACCGGTGCGTAGTCGGGATACACGCCAAACGCGCGCCCAACATTTTTACAGGGTTGACATGAGAACGGGTCGCTTCTACGATTCGTTCTCAAGTTCAACAGCTCGGCTGTGGAACGAGCTGCCGGCCTCTGTGTTTCCTCCCTCCTACAACATGGGACTCTTCAAGACCCATGTTCACTCCTTCCTCTCCACAAAAAGACCCTCCACACAGCATCCCCAAAGATGACATAGGCCCTGAGGGAAATTATTTTCTTCAGGCCCTCCTGTGTGGAGTTAATATTAAAAAAAAAGGCCATGAAGAAAACTATTTTCCTATTATTGGAAATAATAATAAAAGAAATAATTTAAATATGACAGCATTTAACCCAATTTTGCGAAACACAAAATGATTTAAACTATGCACAATTTTAATTTTCCCACGTTCTAATAATTCAGTACATCCGCCACCTCTTGTTTTATTGTCTATATATTGCTCAAACTCTACTCTTGAAGAATAAAATTTTATTTGTTTTATGGTTTTACGGCTCACACAAATCTTCAATATCATAAATCCCAAATCATAATAAATTCCTATTTTGGCGAATAAGAAAAAAACTCTCATTTCAACTCGTTCATACTCCAACTCGTCCGTACTTCGTCTTCCGAATCGTTCGTCTTAGTAACCACATTTCCACTACATCAATCCATCACCCCTCACGTAGTTAAATCGTCCGTGTAACTTGCTTCTCAAATCGAATGGAGCCCAAATAATAATCCGTGCCTTTGTGAACAAACCTATCTTGTTACCAAATAATATCGTTATGTAAGTCATGGAACTTTTACCAATCTGATTGTCCACGTTTGGGACGCTGTCCTATCTCCAGTTACATCTTCAACTACTGTCAGATATTGGGAACCCGGAAGAAAATATCAAGACATTTAGAAAAATATTTAAAATCATTGCATGATATATATGTAACATTAAGGAAGTAGAAATCATTTTTATGACTCGTTCTTGAGCTAAACAGCTCGGCTCTAGAATGATTTGCCGGCCTCTGTGTTTTCTCCCTCCTACAACATTGATCTCTTCAAGATTCATGTTCACTCTTTCTTTTCCTAAAAATACCCTACACACAGCATCTTCTAAGATGATATAGGCCCTGAAAGAAATTATTTTTCTGGAGTGTGTGGAATAAATGTAAGCTTATAATTCGTTTATAAATCTGCCCTGATGATAGACACTAATGCTGTTGTAAGAAATGTTGACTAAAGAAGGTGGTAACGTTACACGGCATAATACCCAAAAAATAAACCATTATCATCATAATAAATTATTATAAGCAATTATTAGTCGCCTGTAACATCAATACAAATTGAAAATATCTCCCGAGTAAATATAAATTGAAACCACGCCTTCTGATGTCCGGCCAGACGCTCTGGACCACTAAGCCACGTCGGCTAGTAATTCAATGTGTAATAGTACTTCATCAATTACTGCTTATTGTATTTTTTTTCACCTGTAAACAACCACATTTATTTTTGTAGGAAAGGCTTTGTTAGTGCTAAATTTTTCCACTAGATGGCGTTAAGACATATTATATCTACATTTGTTGGTGAAATATTTTGACTTGTCAAATATTATTTTTTTTAATGATAACATTATTTTTATAAGACAAGGTTTTTATGCATAGCACAAAACAAATAATTTATATATTGCTATTATAATAATGTTTTATCCTTTGTGCTATACATACAAACCTTGTCTTATAAACATTAGTTTATAATTAAAAAAAAATAACTCTATCATCATATCGTAATTTAAGACAATTTTTTTCTAAATAGAGTCTTCATAATTATAAAATCACATGAAATAAATTGCAACCGCAAGCACATTCAGGAGTTGGTCCACTGTCAAGTAAATCGGGGGGAATTTACGGTCAAGACGAATTTCTGATTCATTTGCATCGGTTTCTTCCAACTCGCTGGATTCGTAGAGACTTCCAAAATCACAAATGTGGAAGGAACTGGTAGGAATTTCGCGTCAGCTATCTAAATAAAAACGGGAAAATTTCCGAGGATTGTTTCGCTTGTTTGTTCGTATAAAGATGTGTAGGCATGTCCCTTTCCGATATAACGAGACGTTATTGGATTACATTTTTGGGATCCAATACCCGGAACAGAGCCGGTGGGTAAGTCAATAATATTCCCAATGTTGGGGCATATTGAGTGACGGAATTGAATGAATTGGATGAAGGGACATGAGTGAAAATAAGCGAGATTAAGTATTTGCCTATTGTAGTCCGTAAATATAGCCTTAGCATTTTTTATTAAGTTGTTTGTGGGCATTCAAATGGGCTTTTAAATTATAACTATTTATATAAATAAGAGTATCTGTGGCGCGAGAGCCCTCAATCTTTCTCGGGCGACTCAGACTTCTTCCATAATTCACTACTGTATACCTTACTGTTAAAAAAAACTATATTCACTCTAATTCGACTCCGTATCTCATTAGATTACAGAGATATCCCGACTTTTTCCACCACTCTATAAACACTACTAGCGCTAATAAGAATTAGCTTTAAAATTTTCAGAGATATCAGTTAACTACTTTTCAAGTTATGCGAACGCAAACATACGCAGCTGAATTTTCATATGTGAAGATTGATAAAATATTCAAACGAGAAAATAAATATGGAGTTGCCAGAATAATGATCCGATTGTAATTAATTATTAAAATAACAAGATGGATTCAAAGAATTAAGATTAAGAAAGTTAAAAGAAAAAAAAGGGGCTACCTGGACATTGTGGTTGCCTTGGAAATCTTCCCCACTAACAAAAATATAATCTCCGAGGACACTCAAAAAAATATCAAAACATATTTTGCATGCAGTTCTAGGACCTTGCAAATACAAGTAGTTCAAAAATGGAACAAACTTCCACAACATGTTTTGGATGCTACTAATATGAACTGATTTATGTAAAGCTCGATTCTATTTAGAGAAAAAAAAGGATTTACTTACTTTATAATTTAAAACAACTCAATAATTACTACATATTGTGAAATCAGATATGAGCGCATCAGCAGAATTCTGCCTTCTCATTAAACAGTCAACTATTTTAAGATTTAAATCTTTTAATTTGAAGGAGATTGAAAATTGGAATATAAGAAAACACCTGGCTATTCAGATCTGGTCACCAAATACGGCTAAAGTCATTTCAAACAACGTCTCAATTCAAAATGGTGGTCTTTCATAAGGGCGATACTGAAAGCAATATTGGAAATTTCTTAAAACTACAAAAATGATGGAGCATTTCTTCAATGCAAGTATGTTATTAAGGTTAAAATAATACTTATAAGTAGTTGTATATTATATTACCTATTATTCGTGTTGTGTTAAACTAGTAATACCTGGTAATTTCAAACAACATAATATTGTTAATCATACATGTAATCATATTGCGATGTTGAATAATTACAGTAATTCCAAATTGTAATGAATTTTGTTGCAAATTGCCCAGCTAATAGGTCACGACCCAAATTTACACTGTAATGCCAGAGGTTCTCAACATGTGGTGCATGACCACCTATACCTAGATAATCTTCCTCAACCCATCTCACAACGACGAATAATCAGGTGGTGCTTTAGTTCCCCTGGTTGTGACTTTACATACAGACATACACAATTGTCTTCATAGTTTGAGCAAATAGTTTTGATTCAATCGACATACACTAAGTACTGTATGTACTTTTATACTTCTGACAGAGATTTCCTTGTTAAACGTCACTGAGAAAGAGAATTTCGAAAGACCAACGGTCAGAATTGAAATGTTGCTTGAAATGGATTCAGCCATTATTGAAAACCAGATCAGCCAAAAACTTCCCTATTTTCTCCTTCCTCAAATCCTGCGTCTTCCCACTACCTCTGATATAATTCAATTGATTGCACACTGTACAGACAGGCAGATTTTAGTGAGAAAAAAAACTTTATTTCTTATTTAATGGAAAAGTTTGAGAAACGCTGGGTAAAACAATAAAATTGCTATCTCTATAAAATATTATCACCATAAGCTGTGTTTATTAGACAATAAGAATACTACTACCTACCACAATTGAATGACTAGACATGAATAGTCTGTATCCGGTTTCTTGTGTGTATCACATATTAAATGGAACATCCTGTAGCTTTATACAAAAATGAATGGATTGACGGAACACCGGTATTTAATTTTATAACGTGAGTAATTTATATAGAAATAGAGTCACGTCATTTGCTTTTTTTAGAGGTACAATACAGGGTGTCCGGGGGTAAACTACAAATTCCATTGTTTTTTCCCAAAAAAAAAAAATTTTCCATGGTAGAAAGTTATACAAACAGTAGTTCTTTACCAGAAAAATACCTTAAAACGTTGGAATTTCGAAAAAAGTTCTCGTAGAATCACCTCCTAAACTTTTGCACTCTACCTCCGGACACACTGCATTATTATTTTATAAAGAAGTAATGACAAATAATATAGCTCTGGTTTAAAAGATCTGTAACACATGGCATATAGTGTAATTTTTTTTCTTAATGAAGCCATGGCTTGCCTTACTAGAATTTTGCTACTAAGCATGTCCCACAGATTTTATGCTTTACAGTTTTATTTGTACATTCATAATATATCGGAACACGTGCTCATGCACTTGCATTATTCCTATTAATATACAATCACAAAATGCGAAAATATTAAAAATTTTATGAATAATTGTATTGACGTTGCGACAACATATTCGTGTTTTGATGAAATCTTACAAGAAAACCTGTTAATTCATTATGTAATGCCTGCAATCCCGTTTTTAACCGGATTACGAATAGTTTGAACAGAATTTAAAGAATTAAATTTATTTTAAAGAAGTAAGTTTTTTCAGTGCACATCAAAAATAATAAGAATTTTAGATTTTGGAAAAAATTTAATTTGATAATTCTGTTAAAATGTCACTTCTGTGCAAAAAAAACTTTAATTCATTAAAAGTTAAAAATTAAATTTCAATATTTTTATGGGAGGTGAATTTAATCTATGGGGGACGTTATTTTAAGTTTCTCTACTTACATTATCCTGTCACTAAAATTTTTTTCAGATGCTAAAAACTGAAAAGTAATAATTGAACTTTATAAAAATGAATTTAAATTCAGATTAGTGGGGAGGTATCCCTTATCAAATACAATAACGTAAATGATTAAGAATCAAAATTCCTGTCTTCCCTTATTAGAAATTTTAAAGACATTTCTTAAAATTTAAAATATTCGCAGTCTACGTATAAACGTTTAAGACTACTCGAAATAATACACATTTAAAACATTAATATCAAACAAAAAGTTAAAAAATATTACTTACGAGCTGACGTGCACCCGGCGCTGCACGAGTGTAAATGGTTTGGAGTAATGTTTTGAGGTTGTGAATTCTAGAGCACCTGACAGCTGAGTCTAATTTTAGGTGGAAATATTTGAAAAAACAATCGTATTATAGTATGTTTTTTTTCACTTGTTCGTTTCATGTATTTCTCGGAAGACCTCCACCTTTTCAACCATTCACTTTCAGGTCATACATTCTCCTTACACGTCTTTCATTGTTTATCACTTTATCATGTTTAGTTTCGACGTCTCAAAAACCCAAGCGTGTCTGATTTCAGCAAAGAGGGAGATCAATGACTGTCTGGTGCAATTTGATGGGAGCACTCTCCCCAATAAAGACTCCATTGAAATGCTTGGAGTTACTATATCAGACCGGCTCAAGAATCGGGGATCCATAGAAGCCCGAGTAAATCAGGCCTCCAAGAAGTTGGGCGTCTTGTACAGGGCTAAGAGATTCTTCAACAGTGACCAGCTGCTGACTCCGTACAAGTCTCAAGTCCGCCCAACTATTGAATTTGGGAGCCACCTTTGGGCTGGTGCCCCAAAATACTTAATAAACCTGCTTGAATCTGTGCAAAGGAGAGCGATCCGTCTGATTGACAATCCGTTGTTAACAGACCGATTGCCTTCTCTAATGCATAGACGCAATGTAGGCATGCTGTGTCTGTTCTGCAGGTATTTCAATGGAGCCTGCTCCAAGGAGCTAGCAGCATTGAGTCCTGATGCACCGGTGCACGCGCGCGAAACTCGACGGACACGAGCTGAACACCCGTTCACGATTGACGTTGGCTTCATGAGAACGGGCCGTTTTTACGTCTCGTTTTTGTGTAAGTCGGCTCGTATGTGGAACGAGCTACCGGCATCTGTTTTTCCTCCCGCCTATAATCCGAGCCTCTTCAAGGCCCGCATTAACAAATCCCTTCCTACAGCCCCCACCTTATTCCGCCTCACAACGCCGCCCAACCGGGTGGTGACATAGTTCCCCTGTCTGTACACTGCACAGGTAGGGACGCTCTTGTGAGGTGTCACATAAAAAAAAAATAAAAAAAATCACTTTCACCACATCGAATTTTACCACAAATAATTATTTTCAATTTATGTAGTATCATGAAATACAAATTATTATTGTTAAAAGGCTATATTATATCGAACTTAATTCTACACCGTATCTCAACCCAGTGCAGAAATAATGCACTACGTCTTTCTCAAGCATCCACGACTTCTGATACCATTTAAATCAATCTCTAAACACTCCTGGAACTAATAAAAACAAACTTTGAAATATTCTTCGCAATCGGATGAATGGTATAGGAACGGTTAATGGAAAAAACAAAGAAACATTCATATGTAAGGATATAGGTACCTAGTACCTTCTTAATTCACTAAAACAATAATATCTGCCATTTGGCTCGACCTATCTCAAAGCAACAAAGACACGATGACTCACCGCCATAAATGGTCTGTTTCTACTTTACAGTATTTATTATTGCTTTCCCGATTTTCGCATGTTGTCTCAAATCTTTTCTTTTACTTTATCCGGCTGAAACAAACAACACAAGGGACACCAGACGTATTTGAGAAGTTATCTTTATCCACAAAGATATGCAAATCAGCAGGAATTACTCATAGCCTTATAAAAACAAAGATTGGTATAAATTTCCGCAGTGTTAAGAAAGATTTCTACAAGGAGAATTACCCCCGCTCTTCGTTCTTTGGCGGGATATATCTAAGAGTAGGGGTTAGGTTCCTTTTTCAAATAAAATAAAAGAAAATGGCCGCTTTCCGGGCCGGAGGGGTGAGGGAAGTGCTGAAACAAAAGGAAACAGAAAAAATGCCTTTGAGACAAGGAAAGTGTGCTCGGTATTTCATTAGGAATGGTTAATTGAAAAGGTATTTATTACTTTTTCGAGTGTTCTTGTCAGAGTTTTTTCCCAGAATACCACTTTCCTACAAGTCATTCAGTGATACTGGACAAATTACTCGTTCCATTCGTCAAATGAAAAGTCAATCGTGTTAACGGGGAATTTTTGTACTGTATCATGTAGTCACTTAGATATCTCTTTTAATAATGAATTAAAAATTTAGCGCACGTTTAATAGCATCTTATAAATATGCTTCGCAGTTTCAAAGTAAATCAAATTGACAAAAAGCCGTTTAACAACACACATTTTAAGCCAAAAATTTTAACATCGCAACAAATGTTTCGAACAGTATTACATTGTCCATCATCAAACACGGCGTAATACAGGATTTTCCAATAAGAGGTGTTATTTTGATATTCAATCGTAAACGATCAATGGTTTCGTTGATTGTTGAAAGTAAAAGTTGTCCAGATCAATATCATCCAATTCCGGCCATAAAAAATCATTAATCATCTCTTGATAGCGTAATCCATTCACCGTAACTGTTGCTCCAGCCTCATTTTTGAAAAAGTAAGGTCCGATGACTCCGCCGGACCATAAACCGCACCAAACAGTCACACGTTGAGAATAGAAAGGCTTTTCAACAATAACTCTTGGGTTTTCCAACCCCAGATGCGGCAATTTTGCTTGTTTACGAAGTCACCGAGGTGGAAATGCGCCTCATCACTCAAGATGATTTGCATTTGATTTACTCAAGTGAATTTTAATAATTTCAATGCGTTGTTGAAGCGTGTATCGTTTCATTTTTATTAATGACGTAGTTTTTACTTGTCAAATGACAAAAAATGACAGCTTCAAAAGTAAAATCTACCGAAATAACGGGCTATTCAAAATAACACTTCCTACTGGAAAACCCTGTACTACAAAAATACATCATGATAATACTGTTGGGCGTGAAAATCTGAAATATTATCGATCAAATTCATGTTTAAAAAGTGATTGAAAACCTCTCATTATTTACCTCTCCAATATATTAAAATAAAATTTCAGCATGATCTCGTTTAATCAATAAGGCAATAAATTTAAAGCATTATTGCCAAAAGATACGACGGCATTTAAAATGGAAACACGAACCGGAAATTTTCGAAGAAAAATAATAATTTTCTCAGGAAAATAAATATTTTTTGTAGAGGTATCTATTTAACCACAATCGTTAAAAAATGTATGTGTGTGAATGTTGGCACGTGCTGGGGAGAAAATTTTACCGGAGAACCACGGGATTTTCCCATTCCACAGGGAAAAAATGATTTTTCCATAAATCATTTAACCGTGCCATATTTTGGCGTGCCATTTGCTTACATTTCGTACACGGAGCGCTTTATTTGCGCGCCTTTTTTGGCAATGCAATATGAACGCGATATTATAAAGTTATATTGGATTTGGAGATGGTTTCCTTGTGATAAATTTGTCAAAAATATTTTCAGACCGAGTGATAAATTATCTGTTATCTCTGAATCCGACAATTTTATAGCTAAATTTTACGTAATTTTACGATTTTCCTTAATAAACATTGAACGATATTAACGTGCACAAATACCACGTAAAACTCAATAAATCATGATTTTTAAAAAATTGGAATGAACGCTGGGCCGATACGCACAGTATTTACGTAATGAACGATATTAAAAAAAAAAACACTTGGTTTTGACATGAAGAGTCGGTAGTTGAAAAGGGGAGTGAAGAGAAGATTTATGCCGCGCAAGTAGACAGAAACAGAGGCAGAAGAAACACGCATTGTAATCATTTTAGCATTGTAATTGGGGTATTTTCACGAACCACGAATACCGTTAAGAAAGTGTGAAAGATTTTTATCTTCTGTTTATGAAATATATATTTTTCATTCGTAATCTTTGATTTCAAAAAAGATCTAAAACCGCGCATATTGAAACGGTTCCAAACGTCACCAACTTTACCCGGAGCGGTGACGTCAATGCAGCCGAATTCACATAATTGGTTGTGTTCACAGTCGGTACATGGAATTTAATAGTGATGACGATGGCAGGGCTGTCAATTAAGTTGTTAATGACTCTGCGTAACACAACCAGATCTGACATAATTCTCCTTATTGTTATGGAAAATAATGTTTGCAGTTTGAAATAAATCAGGAAGAACGAAAAAAATATGGTGATAGTTTGACATTTAATTAGTATTTTCTCTCTGAAATTAGAGCACTTGCCCATGCATCATCTTTATCAAAGTTTGTGGACACTGATTCACGTACTATATTTTTTTTAAATAAGAAACAACAACACCAAAAAGTTTGAAAATTGTAATAGTTTTTAAATATTATTATGACAGTCACTGGTACTTAATGTATTTGTTTAACTATTATATGTATATTATGTGTTATTATTATGAGATTTAGACGCTACTATTTATGTAAATTTAAAGTTCCTACGAAATTTCTGTTTTTATGTAACTATATATGGGATGCTCCATGTATATATTGATGTATATATTTGTATAAATGTATGTGTAAGCATATATATGTACCCGCCTAAGAACAGAAATCTTCTAGTGAGGCGGGTTACTTTCATGTTTGTAATTTTGATCATGTTATTGCAATAAACGCCCGGGTTGCCGGCAATTAAAAAAAAAACTAGTAGCGTCTGATAGAATACATTTTTTTTTCATTTAAATTCTGGTGTAGTCTATATTTTTTACTCAAACCATCAGAAGATAAAATCTTTTTGAAAATATGAGCGCTTTTTTAAAGAACACATTAAATCACACGAGCTCTTAGTTTTTCCTCAGGGTCTATGTCATTTTAAGGAATGCATTACGGGGATCTTTTAAAAAGAGAAAGATGAATACATTTATTTTAGATGAATATACATTTTTATATTTCCGTGAGAATCGAAATTATGTAGACGTTTGTCGAATTTTATATGCAGATAAAGCGGCGTCCTTTTCACATACCAGCTTGTATTTTATTTTAATTTATTACTTTGGTGCTTACCAGAATTATATTTACTATCAGTATCACCCTGGTGAAAGACCACCATTTAGAATCTGAAATAGCTTTGACAGTGTTTGGCGACCACATCTTGTCAGGTATTTCAAAACCTTCCTCTACCTAATCTTCTTCCCCTCTCCACTCGTTCAGTCTCATAGCAAACCTAATAAGATATAACATAGTTTCACTTGCCCAGGTCAGATGGGACTATTTCAGGATATAATAAAAAATACGGATTTCAAAACGACAATAAAGTATAGCTAACTAAAGTAACCATTTAACCATAACCAGGGGTAGGCAAAGAGGATGAACCACTACACGACTCTGTTCTGGCATACATTCCTTGCTTCATTTACATTCATAAACCTTTCTTCTATTATTCTGACTCATCACTCTGACTCTGCGGAAAATACTCATAACCCGAATGAAGTATCTATTTATTTATTTTTGGGAATAATTTAGTGAGCAAAACCTCAAATTGAAATATTTAATTATTGAAAACAATATTAGCGATTCTTAAACAAAAATACGAAACAGAAAAATACGAAAAAGATACGGTCACATCTGGGACTCGAACCCAGGACCCTTGCTTTGCCGGGGCACCGCTCTACCAACATACACCGATAAGCACTAAGTTATTCCAAATAATAAATATTCATCCTAGACTTCAACTGTCCCACATTAAAATTAAAATAAGATATGTTTATCTAAAGACGCTGTGTAGATTGCATTTAGTTCGGGTTGAATCTTGCAATCATACATAAAGATGAAAGAAAACGGTGAGAAAAATTAAGGAAATTTCAGTAGTTCTTATTCGAAGTATGATACAGTTAAATATGACCGAAGGAGATAGGGTCTCATTAGCTCAGTTGGTAGAGTGGTGCCCTGGCAAGGCAAGGGTTCTGGGTTTAAGTCCTAGATGTGACATTCTTCAATCATTATATATTATTTATTTATTATTAACATTGACCACATACATACTTCAGTTACAATACTACGCTTCTTTATTAAGCAGTGCTTGTGTAGAGAAGCGGAGATTTGTTTAAACTTGATCGTGCCATGTCTTCCTTGACCATCCTCGTCTTCTTCTTCATAGATTTCTTCTCATCGTTCATCCGCTCCATATTTTGATCTTATGATCTCATTTAAATAGGATAAATTCATTAATTTCAATAAATAGTGTATAGTAATAAGTAGGACATGTACCCCCACGCAATGAAATAAAAAAGATCCTAAATTATCCTTTCAAACATGATACTAATAAGAAAACTTGATGAATACGAGCAAGTTTAAGAAGAAAAGTTTTTGTCAATCCGCCCTTATTCCGAGAAATAAGGCAATCAGTACCTAAACTGCCGTGAAAAACTGAGAGAACCTTAAATTTGATTCAGTTTCCTCATTCCTTGAATATAAACTGGGACCGAATTCTGAAACGCTCATGAATTCAAATTATTTCCTTCACAAAGAAGAAGAAAAACAGGTTCTTATATCAATATTGAGAAGTGGAAAGAGAATAGCACCCAATCTTGCGTGTTTTCAATATTTCACGTAAGGGAAAGTGGAACTACTTTACATTCTTTTTGATGGTCTTAGAAACCCAAATATGCAATATTTGTAGGAGTATTATATATCACTCAATCTATCAAAAATGCCTTGAGCGATGGAGGTTTTCGAGCGATGTGTTCTGGATTCGTCCGCGCTCAATCAAAAAACCATACATCCGAATATATAGATTACTAAGGACGGGTTGCTTTGGAGAATTCGAACAATTATTCAAATTTCGAAGTTCACTGTGGGGTTCTGTGCAATTCCCATTCAAGTTCTGTTATTATATCATTGTAGGCGAGCTGTTTGACAGAACTAATAACAGAACTTGATAAAATCTTTCACGGAACATGAAAATTAACTTTAAAATTTGAATAATTGTTGAAATTCTTCGAGACAACCCGTCCTTATTGTCGTTTAAAGCCAATAAATTGAACTATATTTCATCGGTAACAAAATGGCAGCCACTCCACATTATGTCATTACTTTTGCCCAACCAACAGACTGGAAATTGTTCAAGTAAGCAGTAACAATAATTCCGCGTTCTTTAGGTGTGTATTGCTCTATTGCTTGTTGTCAACTAAGTCTCTATCCGTCGACAATAAAAATGCCAAATCCCAATGACATTTGACGCCATTTACAAAAATCATGGCACATTCACATCGTGACATTACTTTTGCCCCACCTTGTATTATACCCAAAGTATTATGGTAAGTTGTTGATGTATTATATAAATCTACTAGAAAACAGATAAGCTCTCAGTATCACCCTTGTGAAAGACCATCATTCAAAATCTAAAAAATGCTTTAAATGATATTAGCCTGTCTGATTACTAGATCTGAATAGTCAGGTAACTCCACACCTTCCTCTACCATTCAGAATCACAACATAGTATCTCAATAGGAAATGCCATAGTCCCACTGGCTCCAGAGCAGTTTGGTACTTGGCGGTGCATACATGAACAAACTATTTTTTGTTCATTAATTACCATAAAGGGGCTGACTGTTTTATATGACTCCATATTACTCGCCATACAATCTGATGCAGATCTGTCACACCTTAAAAGATGATGTGTTATAAGTATGAGCGTAGCGATGATTTGCGCAGCGATCCACTAACCAGGCTATATTTAAAAAAATATACGACCCCTGCTCCTACCTTCGGCAGGAGAAAGGATAAGAACAATTTACGGAGCGCCTTAATAACGCGGCTGTCATCTGTCAAAGTAACAGATCCTATACAAAAAAATGATATTCGGGGGCAGTTCCCCAATCGATCTGACGCCTTCTTCAGAGTAAGATTAAAGCGTAGTGTGTCACTCCAACATAAAATACGTATATGCCACGCCCCAACTATGCGCACACAAAATAGAGTAATGTGCCTAAGACTTTATGAGCGGTAATGTTATCAAATATAGGAAGACACCATATTCAGTAATAATTTCCAAATCTCAAACCAAGATGGTAGTAAAGTTAGAAATAAAAAGTAAAACTTATCCTAATGCATAATGCAAATCTGTTATGTTGTCATACTAAACAACTTTCGTCTGACAATATTATTATTATCTTAATGACTGCACCGTTAAGGATTGTTGTAAACGGAAGTGGTGCCATCTGTCATTTTCTAAAAGAACCGTCGAAGTTTTCAATCAGCATCCCCCATAAGAAAATTTACGAAACTTGGAAAACTATCTTTTTATATAAGAAAAGGGTCTGTTACGGGTGATGCGGATTTGATTTGTATAAAAATCTACCGTTTCATTTCGATGTAAATACATTTTACACACAAGATAAAGTAAATTTCCAGGTCTGATTTCGAAAAACTCTGTGTAAAGCTTTGGCAATGCAGCTGGTATATTTTTCTATTTTCTGAGCAAGATTTGCCGTCCACATTTATGAGATAAACTTATTGATCTTTTTTTTCCACAAACGCCTTTACCGGAAAAAAATCGAGTACGAACAGTTAAAAAGCTTTTTTTTCATGATATATTCATGGAAAAATGATTTGATTTCCAGAGTATTACGTCGACCCTCATTCTATATAAGTCTAAAAATATAATTTTTCCCGAGAATTGAATTTTCCCTATCTTGTAAAATATTCAATGTTTCTGAAATGGCTGAAGGTAATTCGAATACGAAAATTCAAATTACCAATTAAATATAATCAATCCTTCTAATATCTGATATTACATTTGTGATGTTTTGAACATCCACATAAATAAGCGATAAATAGTGAACGAACGTGCTCTGAAAATTTTTTGTTTGGGCTAACAGATGGGATTTGTTGACAGGCGGGCTAGAAGTGCCATGTTCCCACGGGAAAGGAGCAGAGATCGATGAAACAGTCGAGTCTTGAACTTAGATACGTTGACAGCTCCGAGAAATAAATACAAATCAAAAGTGTTGTGTGAAATTAGAGTTAATTAGTGAATTCAGATGGTGTTAGAAAGCTTTGTTGGTTTTTGAATTAAAGTGAAAGATTATTGAACCAGTGTTTGTGTGAAGTGAAAGTGGTTCGACTCAGTGAGAATACAATTAATAATAATGACAATAATAATAATTGGATAATTTGTAGAGCGCCGTTTTGTGAAAAATCACCCCAGGGGCGCTAAGGGTTGGGCGATCGCGATTATAATATAAAATGTGTTAAATTAAACGTGATTTCGTAAATATGTAGTTCAAACTAAGTGACTTGTCTTAAAAACATGGAAATGATAAAAATAATGATTGCGTTTTTAAAACAGAGTGAACATATAAAGGCAGGAAGTGTTTAATCGGGCTAGGTTATTGATTTGGCGAGATGGCATTCTATCCACGGAGACCGAAAATCAGAGAATCAAATAGATTATTAACTGTGGGTTCGAATCCTGACAGATTAGGGAGGTACAATTTTATTTACAGGAATATTTAATTACCCTTTTATAAGCGTAGGGAGGAGGTCGAAAATTAAAGTGATTTAGCTATATAGTGTAACCAGGTAAGCTTCACGCTGAGAATGAGAGGTGACTAACTGGGTGAGTTTTATATTATTTATTAAATTCCAGAGGACCCCTTTTAAAAGACGGATACAACCGAGGTACAGGAACTAAGTTTACGACACCTGCCGCCCAAATAATGTTATCATTAAAAGGAATACCCTAGACGGATTGTCAATCAGCTGTGAGTGAGAGACAGGCCAATGACCTTTTCATATATAGGCCGAGAGGCGCGATGTACAGTCAGTCAAAGGGGAAGTTTTGCTAGCGTATGCCGTCCCGAATTGAAAGCGATCGGATGCAACCAGACGGAACAAAATGAAAACTTTTCTTCTGTTATTTGACTTTCTAATTTAATACTTTTCATCTATTGTTTGACTTTCTAAGTTACGAATTGGGATACACAAAACAAATCTAAAGTCAAAAGAGGGAGATGGTAATCTCCGAAATAAAACTACCAACCGAACAACTTTTCTCAACAGGTACCTTTCGAGAGGTAGGCGGCCTCTTTAAATAAAATGCAAAAATCAAACCAATTATCCGTTTATACCTACCTGAGAGGATAGGTATTCAGTAGAAGTTACCCATACCTAATACACGAGGATGCTAGTAACCTCATAAAATAATTACTAGAACCAAATATTAAAATACAGACAGTCCTCATCCTAAATTTGGCATCTCGAGTAGACCTTACATATATCTCACATGATAATTGGCTGAATGGGTAGGCACACAACCTATCGCTAAAAAGCAGGTTAAATGTCGACAAGATTGTCGTGTGTTATCTATGTTATTGACCTAGAAAGGGATGTAAATCCCAGACGATGAGGGAGTTACAACGTTTTCTAGAGGTGGCACGTAACTTAGGACCTTACGTGTCACATTTTCGCGACTAGATTCGTGACAAGGGATGTCATGGCTTTCCCCTTCTACACTCAGTAAAGTAGATTTCCTGGAGGTGTTTGAGGTTGGGGTAATTCTGAAATTGGTGATGAGACCTGGTTTTCTTTATTCTGGCGTGACGGTTGCCGATTAGGATCAAGGGGAGACCCGGCCGGTTGTGATATCCAGACACGCAGATATCGATCGCCTTGCTCAAATTATCATCCATCGGTTTTGTTTGGTAAAGAGGAGGAGCCAATCTTAGCTTGAAAAAAAATTCATTCCCTTTCCTCTCCTTCCCCTCCCAAAATATATACATGGATGGCGCCGACAACTAACACCATAAATTTATCGTATGTATATCACATATATAAAATCTAACACTTTATTATAGTCACATAATCCTATGACAGGTAGACTCACGTAGCTAGTTTGAAGAGCAGGCGACTCAGAAAAATCAGGTTTATGAGATGGCTTTAAAACACAGCGGTAATGAATTCAACTCACTCTATCTCAAAAGAACCAAGGGGTACCACACATACATAGATAACTAGGTTTCTAAACCGAGAAACAAAAAACCAACACAACGTTCGGTGAAGCCTTTTTATACTGATCCGTCACGTGAAATGAGTACGTTCAAGGTCGTACGTCACGTAGACAAACTAGGATGTACACACTTGAAGGGGTGTGTAATAAAGAGAGAGGCAAGAGATTGAAAGACGGCAGGGAGGACCTTCCTACCCCGGATATATACATAACCAAAGCCTTATGGAAAAGTTACCTATGGGACTTAAAGAAAATTTATCGGAGAAAGAAGAGAAGAAAAAGTTGAAGTAAGAAAGGGCAGATCATTACACATTTCAGGAATTAAAATAGTTAACAAATTATTGCCAAATATTGTAACTGTTCACTAATTTTTACGGTGTATTTTCGTGGTCGAGGTATAAAGCTTTGGACTAGCACGCTGAAGGGCGTTGGTTCAAATCCCAATGTGCACAAGTAAATGTTATTTGATTTATTTGTATTATTTCACAATTTGATCATTTTAAAATAATATATAGTATAATTGTGGCACGTTCCAGAGTAGAAGATACTCTCATAATCGCCCAGGTGTGAGACTACAACTCAGAATTGAAACGTTACTTGATATGGCTTTAGCCGTGTTTGATGACTAAATTTGAATAGCTAGGTACTCTTCCACATTCCTCTTCCATCATGTACCCATCCTCACAACCTTCAGCCTAACAACATACCACAGTTGGATGGAAAACGCTATTCCCTGGCTCCAAACGCTCGAGAGCACTTGGGGCTCAAGTGCGGTATACATACATATTAAAAAAAATAAAAATTCACTTTTGCATTAATGGGTATTTACAGTATCCCTAAATTTCATTTCCCGATAAATATCTCATAAGACATACGTGACGAATAATAAACATATATTATGGGTGAGTATTTCGACTGTACTAACGGTAATCCGCCAAAATTGGAAAGAGTGCGTAAAAACGGTAAAATAGGTTTGGTAGGGAAAAGCATATTTTTCAAGTGTTTTTTTTTTGTTTCATTCTTGTAAATTCTTTCAGTGTTTTCGATATTGTGGCAGGCCTTTGTGATAGAGACCCAACCCCCATTTCAAATAGCCCATTCAATAAATTAAGTCATTGGGGGTCCATCGCTTTGATAAGGAAGCATAATACACTATGCGATAATTACAATAGCGTATTATCCAAGGTGGATATTTTCAATTGCGAACTTGCAAAATACAAGAGGTCCACAAGAGAATATTTATCTGATGGTTTGTGAATAATGTTATGTCTCTATTTTTTATATTTCTATTATGATTTGATTTATATCTACAACCTCTCTCTATGGCTATAAATGTATTGTTCAATGTTTTGTTTTGTATAAATTTTTGAATTTATATTCCTTAATTGATTTATTCCTCATTATGATTTCTCAGTAGAGGTAAAGTCACAAGGAGGAAATCCATAATTAGTTTATTTTGGCTATATAATTCTTACGTACAAACTGAAATAAATGTATACTGTCGATCCCGAAAATTAATAAATAAGTAAATGTTAGAAAATCAACTTACGATAAATGGAAACCGATGTATAACATCTAATTTTAAAACAAGTACTTACCGTGCCATCCAAATTACAATAATATCCCTACTAGATTGAACTATATCGCGGACCAATCAAAAAAAACTAAATAAAATGAAAAAATTTCAAAAATGTGTTTCGTTTATAAATAAAAGCAATGTTATATTATTATGTAGGATCCAAAATAAAAATCTTGACTCATTTATCTGGCACAAGAGGTCCTCTTTACTGATAAGGTATACATATACCTTGGCACAATGATGTCGTCTCTCACCTTGCATGCCGCTTGAAGTCCCGAAAACCCTTCTGGGTGGCAGAAGACAGGCATCTTCGAATATCTCTCTCTCCAGAAGATAGGTGGAAACTTGAGTGACAATCGGCCAACGTGAGAAATGCCCGTCTCTTGCACGACTTCCCTGGGACAGCTTGGATTCTCACTGCTTCGTAAACTCTGGTCTTCCATTAATAGAATAAGGTCCTCCCACAGAAGCGGTGCTCACATGATGCACAGGTACACTTAAAGAGTCGGCGATGTGTGAATGCGATGTGGTGCAGAACACCGAAAACATGGTCAAAGAATGCCCGCTGGAGTCGTTCCCCGGCGGGATTGATGTGGTCCACAGGGCGAAGCCTGGTGCCCTAGACAAGCTCACTAACCTAGATGTTCGTCTCTGACCCCCCCCCCATCTTATTAAATAAGAAGAAGGTATACATGACCGATTGTTCGCTTAAATATTATTAATATATTATACTCCTCAATTTGGGATGCGGGTTTGGGTATCGCCGCCCCGGGAACCATTTAATGGATAACAAAAACCTCCGCCATAAGTCACCTCAAGTGGTTCGCTACGTTTGGTAAATAAGCAGGGGTACCTGGGTTCGTCGGTTGAGGTGTGTTCAAGATGTGCCTATACGTCACTACTGGACATAATAATACCCTTTTCCTTCGCAGAAGTTCCTTTCCTTAAAAGGACCCTCCACACAGCTTCCCCAAAGATGAAATTAGGTGAGGTTAATGTGAAAAAAAAATTCTTCCATGATTGCAAAATCCCTTTGTGACGTCATTTTAATTTAAATTAAATACTTTGCGAATACCACCATTTAATTATACTTTATCCTGACGAAGAAGTCATTGGTTTTGAAACATGTTAATCCGTTTTGATTAAATAGCGATGTTTAGGTATTTATTTTATTTAAATATATTATAATTTTTGATATTACATTTAAAAATAATGTTATTAAATATTTAATATACAGGCTGTCCGGATGTAGAGTGTGCTTACTTTAGGTACGAATTTAAATGATAGTAAAGGTAAAAAAAAAATTAACTACTTTTTTCAAAATTGAAACGGTTTAGGGTAGTTATTAGGTAAAACGTTGAATTGCTTGTACGGGAAAATAAACATTGAAATTTCGAAAAAGTTATTTATCTTTTTTTATTTCTACCATCATATAGAATCACCTCCTGAAGTAACCGGACTTTATCCTTGCACACTCTATATATTGCAGATCACGTCGCCAGTAAAAATATGTTGCCAAATTTTTCTTGAAACAAATTTTTGTTGTAACCGAAATATTATCAGTTGGCAAGCCCTGATAAAACTGTCATAAAATTGTACCAGTTATAATAAAATAAATGTACCTTTTTATGTATATGTAAGGAGCACAATACAAAATTATTTACAGTGAGCATTGCTTTTCATAAAGGTACATTAGAAAGGTATTCTGGCTGTAAATGAATTAACAAAACCCCCTCAGCTTTTAGAGCACATAATATATATTTTCATTTGTATTTCTAACGAAAAATAAACTCAGAACAACTATTTCTACAGCATCCGAGAAACAAATACACACAGCTTTGATTTATGTGAAGAACATGCACAAAATTAATGTCATTGTCTAATGGTGCGTATAAACCTGACAACATTTCCGCGAGCCGAACTAAGAATTACGGAAAAGGAACAAACCAACAGAAAGCCGCGTTTCGCGCTGTTTGCGGGTGCTTCGCTTATTTTCCGTGAGTTGATGTTCAGTTCGGCAGTTCGGCTGGCGTATGTATGCGCAGCATAAGATAATATCTTGCTATAGACAACTATGGGCGAACTACAATATCTCAAAAATAATATGATAACTACCGGGGTTATTTTGTCATCTTTATACGCAGCACAAGATGCTAGCTGGTACTTTTTACCTTTACTGAAGGAAATTCATAACAAAATCATGATAAAGATACATATTTGTGAAATCTCACAAACTGTTCTGTATAATATGGAACGTGTTATCAATTTGATTGTTCCGCATTTCTTTCTTTCAACTATTTTCCATGAATAATATTTTGTTTCACTGAACGAATGATAAAATTTTATTTTTCTCGTTTGTTGCTGATTTTCTCTTTTCTTGTTGATAGTTAAAACGGTGCTGAAAAAAATTCTAGAAGACGAATTCTAATAAAACAAAATTTATGAATGGTTTTTGAAAATGAAAAATAAACAACGTTGAAAAGAATAATCTATATATTATGTAAAAGAATTATCAGCGAAAACAAACTCACATTTTCTTACCTCCGTTTGAATATGAGTGATTGCAAGAAAATTAAAAGATGGAATTATAATCGAATTTTAACAGGTCTGCGTTACGCAGTCACCATGATAAAAGATTTTGGGAAGCGAGGATTTCATAACAAAGTAAAAACATTCACATTTTTAAACCAGTTACACCGAAATATCATAATAATTATTTTATTAGTTACGCTTATAAATCTTATATTTAATCATAAAAAAAGATAATGCTAACATTTTTATTTTTTACGTCTTTATCTCCTTCGTATTTTCATTGAAAATTGTTGTAATTACAAATAATTTTTTTTTAAAGAAATTCCAACATTACCGGCTTACGAACAACGTGACAATAATTGAAAATCTACTTTCACCACAGTAAGTGGAAAATGTTGTTTGTATCTAAAGAAGGACTTAGCCAGTTGTGAAATTGAACTCACGAAGCCTGTGTGGGACACAGACGGGATTCCTAAAGTGCCACGTCTTCCGTGTTTAAAAAAAAGACGTACCTATTATCTTTATGATGATCGTAGGCCAGAAATAAGGGGTTGCAGAAGATATGTAAAGATACAGAAGCAAATAAGAAGAAAGTATACATAACTATCAAACCATCATAACCAGCAGCGTAATAGCTAGTTCACTAGGATGCATTTATAATTTATGCAGAAAAGGATTATAAAGCCATTAGAAATTAGGACAGTGGACGAATCCAAGTAAAGGCTTCCGGCTTAGGCAACATTCCACGGAAAACTTGCTGAACGATCTTAAAGGACTTGCAGAGAAGTTAGTGTTACCAGGAGAAAATATCACTTGATCGTCAAAATAATAATGGCATCATCACGAATGATACGTAAGTAAGGTTTGTTTTGAATCACACATAAACTCATCAAAAAAATACCCATTTTCCTAAAAATAAGAATCATACATAAACTAAAACTATATATTTTGCACTTAGTTAATCAGTAATAGAATCGATCATTGTTTTGGAGGAGCAACAGACTCAGTTATCAGTCTTAAGGAAAATGCACAGAAAACCATCTTAAAAGTAGTACTTAAAAACATAGATTGTCTAACACAGACCATATTTAACATACTAGATATATGCCAATCTATCTTGATGTATAAAAACATAGAGTGTCTAACACAAACCATGTTTAACATACTACGAGTAGATATACGTCAATCTATCTTGATGTATAAAAACAGGAATGAGATACGGAGTTCAATTGAAGTACAAATAATAAAGTTTTTTTATAGTTTACAGTAACAATGTGGATGTCATGATACTACATCAATTGAATAGTAGAAAATGTGAGAGGATGCCCGATGAAGGCAAATCAAATCATTATTAACATACCTCTTAATATTAGCCGATTTTTTTTTAAATTTCATTACCGCCTTTATTATTGTATTTTATTTTTATCTCAGTTTTATTTTGATTTATCATTCGAAATACTCGTATATTTTAATTAAATATTATTTAATTGTAAAATGGGGCCTCAGCACGGGTAAAGCATCCAGTAAGGGATCCAGTAAGTAATCCCACATTATCAAATAATGTTTAAAATATATTGATTTTTTAAATCAAATTAAAAAATTTCTGACAAAATTTTGAATGTGAAGTAATGAAATAATACGTTTAAATTAAAATAATACGAACGATGTAAATTATATAAAAAAACGGAACGTTCCCTAAATTAAATTCAACAATATTAACTCAAAAACAAAATAAATATGGATGGAATCCTCTCTGAACAAAAAGGTTTACTCTCGGATGAAAAGTTCTAGAAAAGATAAACTTTGTATGTACAAGTAAAGTAGACGTCTAAATACAAAGAACTTATTCGGAGTGTAATATCTATTCATGAAAAGTGTTGCTTAATTATTCAATTTTATGGCGGAATGACGGATTACATTATCGCCCTCCGCACTTCGTCCAAGAAGAAAGTAATATTCAATATTTCTGTATAATATTTCTGTATAGCAGTGGAGATAGCTGGATGATGTATTAACAGAATCTTTTAACCAATCCCATCTGAATAAATATCAGTATAAATAAAAATGTGAGGACTGAGTTTATATGTATGATAGTATTACTTCAATGAATTAATGTTATTTTTTATTTTATTATTTATTGTTCATTAAGGCCATATCGAGCTTTTACACATGAAATTGACAATTTATGTATGTAAGTGTAACATAATACATGGATAATAGCATAACTATATAGAAAAAAAAATCAAATGCTTATACCAAGATTTACATCAAATCCAAATAATAACACCTGATATTGTAAATAAAGCAAACTTTCAAATATAATGTAATTATGTACATTGTACATTCTTAGATGTATACAATTATTCATGTTTGTTGCAAAACCAGTGAGACTGAAAACAGGGAAATTATTTACTCGTAAATTATACAAAACAAAAAAAAATACATATATAAACTCCTATTAGAATGCTATGGCATATATGTTCCTGAAAACTTCAGCCATAGTCTTCGCCACGACTTGTTCAAGATACCACATGGTAGAACAGATATTCGAGTGCAACATAGCATGACACGAGGGATGGTGTTGTTGAATGATATCTCTGAAAAAGTGGATGTTTTAAATTCCTTATATAATCATCTTCCCAGATGCACGGAGAAAACTTACTGATACAAAATATTAGCAATATATTAAGAATATCTTCAAAATATTCGTAATCCGGTTAAAAACGGGATAAATACTAGACGAATGAATCGATAGGTTTTTTGATATCGTTTAAGTAAATTACCAATGAATTTTCACGATGTCGGAACACGTGTTCATAAAAAATCTAAACATTTTCGCATTTCGTAACTATATATTATAAAATTTTACGCAGGTAGATTGACACGTGTTCAAATATATTTTTACGAATTTACCAAAAGTTTATCAAGAAACGGTCTGCAATCCCGTTTTTAATCGGATTAAAATAATGTTAATAAGAAAAGTTTTAACAAATTAGTAATACTCATTTTTTCTCCATGTGTTAAGAGTATCAGAACGAGAAGGTTGTACTGTAATTGAATGAACCATCTGTCGTATAATTAATATAAAAACAATAAAATTACAAATAAAAACAAGAGTTCTTACTTGAGGCTTTTTTTAGTGAAAAGATGTAAAGATAAAGAAACGATCCTCTCAGAAGGATTACAAAGGATTGACAAGATGACAGGGAACTTCTGCAAAAGCAAGAAGATGGCATCAGTAAGTTGAAAGAGCAGGATAAAATAATAAAACTTTTCAAACTTTCTCCATTTGAATGAGCGGAAGAAAGAAACGATTATTATTTAATTGACTCTATAAGAGTGAGGGAGGGAGCGCGGTGCTGGAAACCGGAAAAGGATCATTATGTACATCTAATGATAATTTGTTTCTTTTAATTTAGATTGTAATCATCATTAGAGTTTTATCATTTGAATAACTTCACATTCTGTCGGAAATAGAAAACTATTTTAGTATTTTGCCTCTTTTAAAGAATTCCTTTTAAAAAACGCTTTAATTCCTCGAAAGAAAGTTACTTTTGGGATACATAAGCTTATTTACATTTTTATTTGAATTCCGCACGATAGTTCAACTGCTACCAGCTATCCGGAGCCAGTGGAGCTATATAATCCACAATCAGGCTATGATTAAAACTGAATTGAATGAGGAAAAAGGTTAACAAGTACCTGGCTATTTAGTTGTGGTCACAAAACACGGTTTCAGCCATTTTGAGGCAATATTGTGAGGCCGGGATGAATGAGGAGGTAAAGAAGATGACAAAAAGGAAGATAAGGTTGTGAAGTACCCGGCTATACTTATCTGGTCACCAAACACGGTTACAGCTATTTAAAACAAAATTCTGATTCTGAATGGTGGTTTTTCACCTAGGTGATACTATAAGTATCTTATGTTAGCTTCACAAAAACTTGAAATGGAACCCTTAAATGAAAAATTGATTATATATATTATTCTTCTTATGACAGATATAGAGACACTTTTTTCATCATAATAATATCCTTAGAAGGATTTGAAACACAGTATGAATAAACATATATTTTTAACAATGTTTTTTAATCATATGTTATGTTGTGAATAAGAAACAAATTCCTTTCAATATAGTGACACCGACATCTAGCATCGCCTGAATAAATAAAAAAAATATATTTGAATATTTTTCCACTAATAACTCAAAATCATATAATAAAATGTTTCCAGATGAACGTCAAATGCCTAAAACCATTACCTTCGCTATACAAGTAGTCAAATAATAAGATTGAAGGAATTTTAAATTATTTTAATTCATCATAGTTATAAATATTGAAATACTGGTAGGTACCTATTGTTTTAGAAACGGCTGCGCAACTTTTTTCTTACAACACTTAAATTTAGAAATGAGGCCAAATTACTGAACAGAACTTAAAAATGTATTTTCTTTAATCAAAAGATGTAACAAATAACTAGTACGGATTAAATTATAAAATATACGCTATTAAAAAATCAATTTTTCATGATTTTTTTAGGCAAATTTCGCATTTTTTTGTAAGTTAATTGTAATTATAAAAAAATAGTCTTACCTAACGTATCGTATTAATATTTCTAAACTTAAAATTAAAATAAATAAACCTTGACAAAGGTGTTTTTTAGGTGAATTTTTTTAATTTACATTCGACGAATTTAAGTTCTTACGAAAATCTAAGCCCATCAAATTTTTATTTTTTATTTTTTTTTATTACAAGATAATACATTACAAAATGATAACAAAGTAATAATGTATTATTCCCAATGAGTTTATAAAACTCATTTCGGGAAAGACAACATTAGAAAGGACAAGGCATATAAATAATATACATTAAAATAATTACATTAAAATAAATAAACGCAGATGTTATTATGGAGTACCAGAGAAAGATTGTGTTAGTCATTAATGAAACTGCTAAGGAAATATCTTTTAAGAGCTTTTGTCAATGTTTTTTTGTTAGTTGCCGGAAGTTTTAAATTACTAGGTAATGCGTTATATTGTTTATGTGCAATGTATTGTAAAGAGTTAATTCCAAATTTGGTCGTTTAAGTAGATGACGATAAATGTATTTGATTTTGTGATCGTGTTTTGTGCTGGTGTATGTCAGAATTGAAGACTGGTTTAGTGTTGGTGTGTGAGGAGTGTTGAATTATTTGTAGAATGGCAGTTGTGATGTTATACTTTGGCAGGACTGTAAAAGGAAGTATTTGTGTCTGTGAGTATATATCTTTGACATGTGTATCCCATGGAAGATTATATGTATTACGTACGGCTCTATTTTGAATTACTTGTATTTCGGAACTTTTTTTTGGTAATGGTTCCCCAGATACTAACTAGATAACTCAGGTGGGAGTGGATAATAGCATAATATGTTGCACGCAGTAAATATGTGGGGAGCACACCTTGGAGTCGATAAAGTACACCGAACGTTTTTTTTAAATATTTTATTTTATTTTTTGTCTCTTTATATTATTAGTAGGTAGGGTCCAAATTATTTTATAAAATAATTATCATTAACTCACAATACTAATATCCAAAAATCGACTTCTTTAAAGGTCAATATTTTATTAT
The DNA here is from genome assembly GCF_061612785.1 of Hesperophylax consimilis. Lineage (NCBI taxonomy): Eukaryota > Metazoa > Arthropoda > Insecta > Trichoptera > Limnephilidae > Hesperophylax > Hesperophylax consimilis. The sequence goes on from NC_142850.1 coordinate 4,325,898, forward strand.
TCAAAATACAATAAAAAAGTCGCTCTAATCCGCACTAGATATTTGCCATGCCTTTTCATAACATAGACACGCTAACTACAAATATAAAAAAACCATTTCGTTGTAGTTAAGTATTTCAAAATCTGAAAACGGAAAATTATGCATTTAATAGTTATTTCATTCAAATCAAAATCAAATAGCCATGTTTACTTGGCGTTATTAATGCGAAAGTTTTAAGGTTACCTTTGTGTTCTCTTATTTAACCCAGAATAAGTTATTAGTTTGTTTTTTTTTATTAAAAGAAAGCATTTAAAAACTATTTTAATGTTATTTTGTCAATACATACTTATTATTATTATTATAATTTTGGTACACTATTTTACATTTCATAGTACAATCCAGTAAAGTTGGCCTCACTGGGTAATTTACCCGTGCTGAGGCATCCATTTTATAATACAAAAAAATATACATAATACATTTATAGAAAATATATTTAATGTAAGTAAGAAAAAAACATAAGATTAAGATAAATTTAAACCAAAAATATAAATTTAAAATTAAAGTAAAATAAAATAAAATAAAATGAAATGAATTTAAAATCGATGTATTTATATTATATGTTGTGTGTTTGTGAGTGATGTGTGTGTGTTATTTAGTTGTTGTTATTTGGTTTTGTGTGTTACGTGTAGGTTTTATTATTTTATGTTATGAAATTTTGGTAGTATTATCATGTTTGTATACAATCCATTTTGTAATTTAGCTATTGAAATGCATTGTTAATAATAAACTAACCATAAACTGAAATACTCTCATTCAAATAGTCTCATTATTATCTTAAAGTATTTTTATAATATTTTATGAATATATTTATTTATTTATTTATTTATTTTATTTATTTTTTCATGTTCTCCGTAAAACGGTTATTCACCAATACATTATGGAGAAGATTACAAATTAGACAAAAAGTATAGCAAAACACATAAAAAGGTCAGTTTTACCTACCTCTTGATCAAAAAAAAAATTCTCATTTTGGATTAGTATTTTGGCTTCAAATCTAAATGTAAGTTTAGTGTAAAAAAGGCCGAACAAACGTTCCTCTTACAATCTTCAGCATCCCTAAGTATATACGATTGTAAATAGAAGTTCTGACAATCAAGAACTTGATCTTTGAGTTATAACAACTAATATCAAGTCTTGGATTGACATGGCTGCGTAGTTATTTCACAAATAAGCGTTTCTTGTCTGCTCTTATTATTTGAGTTTGACTCCTAAACTTTCAATCATAATAATTGAAAATGACATGCTGGTCCCTGCTTCTACGCCTTATTTGTGTTACTCCCTACTCTTATTCTAAACGCTTTATTACGATCAGAACTCGAACAATTACACAATATTATTTTAAAAGTGTTTATTACACTAGAAAAAATACAAAATGCAACATGACCTGCCAAGATGAAAACTAAAATTTTTGTTTGAACAGAAACATTTCTTTTTAAATTTTTCAAATAAAGGATAAAAATATTCGCATATGGTAGGTAGATACTTAATCGTATGTCTGGATTTGAAAAAATAATTTTACTATGACGTCCTCCTTGGTAGAAGGGTGAGCCAGATATCACGGGTTCCAATCCCGACGTGCGCAAGTAATATTCAAAAAAATAATATTTGTTTTTTTCACAATTCACTAATTTTAAATACTATATAGTATATTTGCGGCCCTTTCTAGAGTGGAATATACTCTCAGTATCGCATTGGTGTAAGACGACCATTCAGAATTGAAACTTTGCTTGAAATGACTATGGCTATGTTTGATGACCAGATCAAAATAGCCAGCCACATCCCCACCGTCCTCTTTCTCATCTCTTTCCCCTACCCACTACCTTCAGCCTCATTACATACCCCGATATGGGATGCCATAGTCTAACTGTCTCCAGACAGGTTGGGAGCAGTTGGGACTCTAGTGCGATTTCAGATAAAAAAATAAATAAATATTTTACAAGTATATCAGAAATATTTTTGAAAATGACACACTCGCACGTACGTACTAAGAAATCATATTGTAAATTTAAACATCTATTTTAATACCTCGATCACAATATCAAAAATTTACGATGGTACCTACTCGTGTATTACCATTTGACCGTAGCATACTTGGTTTTAAAATATAATTTTACTACACCCACTTATTTGCATATGAAAACAAAAATTGAGTAAGAAGTATCATTTGTGTAGGTACCTATCTAAACAATATCACGACATATTTAATAACGCATAATTATCGGAAGTAATTAAATAAATAATTAAATTGGTTCTGTACCCATTTTCCAGAAGGCTGCCAACGACATTATCCAATAATTTAATGATGGTGTCATTTTGATTTGTAATTGTCCAACTATCACTTTGCTTAATTTGTCAATTAATTTCACACATTAAAAAATGTAGTCTTCAGTTTTTACGCATGTGATTTTAGTCTAGTCCGAAAATAAAATTCTACACAAAAATTGACATTGCCAAACATTTAACGAAAACAAACATATCACTTGAGTTATAAAATTTAAAACATTTCGTAACAACATAAAAATAATAATATTGAAACTCTTTCACATTTTTATAAAATTTATTTTACGCACTTTTTTTGTTTTTGTTGAGGTAAAAATATAATTGATTAAATACACAATAATTTATATTGTTTTATGGTAATGTAAAATCCCGCAAGAGGGCGTACCCGAAACACCAAAACTTGGGAGCGTCCGACGTCAACTCGCTTCAACGAACGCTGGGCGACTAACTGGAAAAGTATTTCATACCAGATACAGACCAAGCTTTCGGTTTTCACCGCCAGAGCAATCGGGAAATCTTCGTATTAATTCAACCAAGAAGTAAAAATGCCTCTGTTTTCAGAGGCAACAAACTGTTTTGTTGGATTTAAGAAATTAGACTTTTTGATGAGTGTCATTTCCTGGAAGGCCCTTGTCTAATGTAAATAAGCACTAATGTAAGATCATACGAACGGAATCAAATTTAAATGCAAGTAGCTCTTAAAATTGATGGCTTTGATAAAATCGTACATTTACAGATTTTCTACTTTTAAACTGAAATTTTTGGACATGACATTTTAATATTTTTGGTAATGTTATTTTGGCTCACCATTAACTTTCCTCAATGGTAATTATTTGGACTCGAATGGTGAATTTTTTTTTTAAATTTTCTGTGAAAACGAGTCCCTACTGCTACCAAACATCTGGAGCCAGTGATATTATGGCATCACCAATTGTGGTATTTTGTGAGGCTGAAGTTAATTGGGAGGGGAAGGAGATGAAAAAGACGATGATGGGTAAGTACCTGGCTATTCATATCTGGTCACCGAAAACGGCAAATTTAAATTTGGGATGCAGGTATGGGTGCCGCCACCCCGGAACCATTCATTAGATAACCAAAACTTCTGCATTAGGTCAACCCAGCTGTTCGCTACGTTTGGTGACTTAGCAGGGGTCCATGGGATGACGATTATTTAGGTTTTGGTTGCAGATGCGTCTTCCCACGTACTGTGTGGCGGACCGGATTCGGGGAGACTGTTTGAGGGAAATCTTTTTACTTCTCCAGCAGGACTCTCTCGACCCCTTGTAACGCATTGGGGGGATGAATTAAAACGTCCGTTACTCCTGGCCACACTGACTTTCAGATTCTAACTCACTCATCATACCTCTGTCCTTCCCAGATCTTCTTCTCCTTTTTCTCCTTCCTTTCCTTCAAAAACACTCCACACAGCATTCTCAACTTCCCCTATGGCAGATTTCATAGGCCATAGGGTAAGGAAATGGGGTAAAAGAAGGAAGAGGAGTACCTAGCTATTAAGATCTGGTCACCAAATACGGCCAGAAGAATTCCAAGCAACGTTTCAGTCCTGAATGGTGGACTTACATGAGAGCGATAGTGAGAGTGTATTCCACACTGGAACGTGCCGAAAATGTGGTTTACATTTTTTCAAATGGTAAATTGTGAAATAACACAAATTAATCAAATAAAATTTACTTGTTTACGCCGAGATTTGAACCCGCGAACTTTGGATTGATAGTCGAGAGCCTTACCCCTCGACCACGGAAGCGGAGTTATTCTAATAAAATTATAAAATTACACTGATACTATTCCGAGAAATTTTAATATTTAAAATTGTTATGTCTCTGCTTTACTTGCAGATTTCTGTGCTGGGAACTCTTTATTGTAAAAGTAAAAGGTTCTACTTATAATTGTGATTATTTACGTTACAATAAATAGGTCTGGATTTAGCTACACTGTTCATTACCCGAGGGTTGGTAATTCTCTGTTTCTAGAAGCTTGTTGTCTGTCAATAATATCCCACAGGCAATTGCTACACTCTAGCGATATCTGTCGTACTCTGGAGTAAGCTTTATAACTAGTGCCATCTATCGCTTGAATACCCAACTTATTACCATACATCACGAAAATGTTGTTCCGTAGTTACATAATAAAAATACTCACAGATTCAGATTGACATTCATAGAACAACAATAATGTTATCCAGTATACTACTAACGAAAAGTATTGCATAAATATCGATTGTAAATATTTAAAAGTTCATCCTTGTGTATAATTGTATAGTTTCATAATGCTTTCATAGAAACGAAGTATTTCGTTAAGTCTAAAATTAAACCTTAGGGCGCACAGTTTACTTGTGCACTGTGCAAGAATAAAAATGCGAATACACATTCTAAACTTACACTATATTTAATCATTAAAAAGAAGTAAGTACTAATAAATTAAACAAAACGTGATACAGAAAATAAAAATAACGGTCGCAACTAGTAATCGAACCCAGGATCTCTGTCTTGCCTCTAACCTCTCGGCCATTATGACCCGATTTTTAACGACAATTTAACAACAAAATTTTCAATTTTTTTTTTTTTTATTTAGTTGAGAAAATTAAAGAAATTCTGCGATTGAAATATGTGATCGACATATATATCGATAATAATATTTGGATGACATGTATAGCGCCGATTTTGTGTAGAATCACCTCAAGGGCGCACAGAGATCCAGGGTTCAATTCCCACCTTTACCTTTTAGTTTTTTTTTATGTTTTTTTATAAATTGTTCCTTTTTATGTTTCATTTATATTTATTAGTATTATCTTTTCCTTCGATGACAAGGACGAGTCGTTTTTCTGAATTTGAATAATTTATCAAATTTCGAAGATGATATTTCAGGTTTTGTGAAAGATATATTCAAGATCTGTTTTAATATCACTATCCAGTTGGTTTACAGTACTAAAATAAATACATTACTTCAATAGAACTTACAAAGATCTTGAAAATTAACGTTGAAATTTTATGTGAATTGTTCAAATTTTGTGAAACAAACAACCAAACAACAGGAATAACCTTCAAAACTAATTCAATAAAAAAATAAATATACTTCTATTATTTTATTCCTGAAAATTTTCAGTATCAATTTACATTTCAACAGATTTGGTAATGGAGATTTTTTTAAATGTTTATAGTTCATTGATATAGGACTTATGAAGAAAGAGCGAGCAACGGATTGATTCCGCGGCCTCTTGGGGTGGAAACTCAACGCATTTGTGCACATAGCTACAAACTGATCACAATCAGTACTCATTTGAGATAATTGATAATCGTTGTTAAAAAAAATCTTTCGTCAATCTTTTTGGCCGCCTGCACAAAAACATTTTTATATACAGGGTGTATCAGCACGTACCCGACAAACTTTAGCCAGCTATTCCGTAGCACATTTGGAGTAAAAAATGTTATGGGCACTTTGCTGTCCGGTAACATTTTTTTTAATAAAAAATTTACTATTCATATTTTCACCACATGTCACCAATGTTTTATCCTTTGTCAAAGTTTGAAAACCCGTCTGGCAATATTTTGTTCGAGTTTCGTTAAATAATGTACGTACGTACCTACGTTGGCGCGCTTTTACAATCACAACAAAATGGCACGGCACCATTCGTCTCATTTTTAACTATTATTATTTAGTGTGTACGAAAGAGCGAGGACACTTTTTGACATACTTGTTAATAACAGCTGTTGAACACGAGAAACAGTTCCCATGACAGTGACGGAGTGTGGATTTTTTATTTATTTTTAATTTTTAATTGAAAAACAACGTTACCGGACAGCAAAGTGCCCATAACATTTTTTACTCCAAATGTGCTAAGGAATAACTGGTTAAAGTTTGTTGGGTACGTGCCGATACACCCTGTATAATGCATTATTCGTAGACTGCTAAATTTCCTGTATATTTATTTATTTTATATTATAGAAACAAACAGTTGATTGGTTACAGTGATGAAACAGTAAACAGATATTAAATATTTCAGAATAGGTACCTATGATATATGTCTCGTACGTGGTATGAATATTCAGTGATTACCGGGACACGTGCGTGAGTGTGTATGCATATGTATGCGTATTGAATAGTTTATAATATTATTGACATGATATCACTTTTAAATTTGGGCAGTGAATCCGAAAAATGTAATATAAACGCAAGAAATTTATTGTTTTGTACGGAAAATGATAAATCTTCGCTGCTTTGGGGTTGAATTCTCCTTTCATTTCCAATACACGTCTAAACATTATTAACTATACTCATATAAAAAACATGATAAACGTTTTTCTCCTTTTCCATGCTTAGCGACGAAGCTACATACTAAAACTAGACGCTACGTCCACATGTTTCTTACGTCAATACTTTTCGGCAAATAAAAATATAAGTTATTCTATTCATCAATTTTCCGTGTCATTCGTCAGATATTGGCTGTCTAGGAGAAACCAATATAACAAGTACAACCTTAGAGCTAGAGATGCCTACTTCTTTAGAGGAGGGTTTTCATAGAACTTCATAAATCCCCGACTATAACACATTTGGGATTTCATTTAGGGGAGAAAATGCTGTATTCATATGAAGGGGGTCATTTTATTTTATTTTTTATTTATTTTGCAATGTTCAAATCGACAGTTGTGAATCAATTTCGAAAGGCCCACCACGTATTTACTTAGGTACCGTCGCCCCAGGATAACCATAACAAATTCATTTATTGGATAACCAACACCTCTGACATAAGTTACCCCAAGTAATTCGCTACGTTTGGTGATTTAGTAGGAGTGCCCGGGTTTATCGGGTGAGATGTGATGAGGATGCGTCTACCCACCAGCTGCGTGGCATGCTAGATCGGGAGAGGCTGGTTAGGTCTAAAGATTCATAATTACGTCACTACTGAACACTGATCCCTAGATTCCTACACACCCCTCACACATATTTTCTTCCCAGAACTGACTGTCTTTCCTTTTTTTAAAAAGACCCACCACATAGCATCAGGTCTATGGTTATGGAGCTATAAATAGATTTAGATGTGTTTTATCATAAATACGACTTTAAGCACCGGTTTTGTTCACCTAAGACAACTCAAGTCTGTCCAAAGAAACCTTCCTACAGAAGCAACAAAACTACTTGTCAACTCTTACGTAGTCTCACGTCTCGATTACTGCAACGGCATTTATGCCATCCTTCCAAAATATCATATTGACAAACTTCAATCAGTGTTTAATGCAGCAGCACGGCTCATAACCGGGGTTTCTAAATATTCGCACATTGCAGAACACCTTCGTAACCTTCACTGGCTCAAGTGCCCTGAAAGAATCCAGTACAAACTGTGCTGGATGGTGTTTAAATCCATCAATTAAATGGCCCCACCCTACATCTCTGAACTATGCGTCCCGGAAAACACTGGTCTGAGGCAGTCAACGCTTAGATCAGCAACATCATCAGCTGTAGGCAGACTGATAAAACCTAAGCGCAAGCCAAATACTAAGTTTGCTGATCGCGCTTTCGGAGTATCTGGGCCGAAGGCTTGGAATAAACTCCCTCCGGAACTAAGATCCATAACAAGTCCAACAGAATTCAGGTCTAAACTGAAAACTTACCTTTTAAAGCTGTCGTACCCTTAAATTAAATATACCATTCCTAAGAGAAAGTCCAGTTACATTCAATTTTTCAATAAAGTCCTAAATCCTGTATCTAAATTTCGCCAATAAACAATTAGACAATGTTAATTAAGTGTTAATCTTAAGTGACCTACCAGGTAAGTATTGTACTGTATATTATCTCCATAAATAGTTAAGTAATAACATAGATCACTGTATAGATGTATTATAAGTTTGTACAGTGCCCTTGAGGTGATTTTGCACAAAAACGGCGCTATAAAAGTCATCCAATTATTATTATTACTATCACCTGATTTGAATATCCAAGGACTTTTTTTCATACTCATCTTTCTCCTTCAGTTACCACTTTAAGTGGTTAGTTACTTATTCATTTAAATAATATTAATAATACTGGAATAATATTACATTCAAATGAGATAAAAATAATTTGGCATTCTCAGACTATAAAAATGTTACCATTCGTTATTTTGGTTACTGGCATTATACCTAGCTCTCTCATTAAAAATTTAGGCGTATTAAATCTATCGAAAAATGTATATGTTAAAATGCAAAATTAGTCATTTTAAATACATATAGGATAACTTAATAATTTAAATTGTATGATTTATCTGTGTTTGTTTTATTTATATCATGTTGTCTCCCTCAAATTTTTTTATATATAAGCTCACACTTTGTACTTCTTGTCTAGTAATAATTTGTACCCTGAAGATGCTTGAGTAAAGCGAAAACAGTCGGTTCTAAAAATTATTAAAAACTCGTCGTTTTAAAACCAAAAATATTTAATTTTATTTTATTATTAAAATAACCCAAACTAACACCCTAAAAACCTATTTGGTGCTTGTACAATTTAAGCCCCCAACTTGTAAACATTAGATTTTGTATTTAGCGGAATTCGACAAGTTTACCATAATTTCCCTCAGGGCCTGTGTCATCTTTGGGGATGCTGTGTGGAGGGTCTTTTTGATGAGATGAAGGAGTGAACATGTTGTAGGAGGGAGGTAACACAGAAGCCGACAAATCGTGCCACAGCCGAGCTGTTATACACAAGAATGAGTCGTCAAAGCGAACCGGTCTTATGTGACAAAGTCAACCGTATACATATGTTATGTGGTGGCCAGGTGGCTGTTAAATTCAATAGTGGGGCGCACTAAATTTAGTGAGGAAGATGAGAAGAAGATGAGCAAGCTGAAAGTCGAAATTATTTCAAGTACAGAACCAAAACGCCAGAGACATCATTTCTCATTTTTTTGTAATAACTTAATGAGTAAAAACTCAAATTATAAATTTTTTTTTTTTATTTATTTATTTATTTTCGTATTCAAAAGACAGTTTTTAACATAAAAAACATAATCTGCACATCTCACTAGGGCATTCCTGTATCAAGATGTGCAGCTTTACAATTATATCATTTTAAAAAATACATATTTATAAACTTAACATAATAATAACATTAAATTTTAAATCAAAAAAGAAAAGTTTATGACACGGTCGTTTCGAGACTGATAGACAAAAATAAACAAAATTTTAGTAACAAATGTACGAAAAACAAAACAAAAATGTCAACAAAAGAAGCGTTGGTAAGTAAGTTGGCAACAATAATATTCTTCTGTTAACTAAAGTACAAGGTACCTGTGCTGGCTTATCAGACACACGCATAAGTTAACCATACTAACAATTACAATATGGATACTATGAATAATAAATTATAAGAAGAAATAAAATAACAAAATAAAAATAGGTAAATAATAACCTATCGGTTATAATTTACCTATTTAATAGGTTATTATTTACCGATTTTTAAATTGTTCGTTTAAAAATCGCTAATATTATATCCAATCAATAGCCAAAGATATCTTTTGTATTATAGTGTCTAATCAACATTTTAATGGAAAGTACTTAGTTGAACCATGTGATGTTTTGAATATCCACAAAAATAAACGATAAATAATAAACGAACGTGCTCAAAAAAATTTTTTGTTTAGACAACGACGGAAGATTTATTGACAGACAGGCCTGGAGTAAACAGATTCCCACGGGAAAGGAGAGACCGGAGGGACAGTCGAGCCTTGAACTTGGGTGCATTGACAGCCCCGAGAAATGGATACAAATCAGAAGTGTTGTTTGAAATTACAGTTAATTATTGAATTCAAATGGTATTAGAGAATATTGTGGAATATTGAATTAAAGTGAAAGATTATTGATCCGGTGTTTGTGTGAAGTGAAAGTGGTTCGACTCAGTGAGAAAACAATTAATAATAATGACAATAATAATAATTGGATAATTTGTAGAGCGCCGTTTTGTGAAAAATCACCCCAGGGGCGCTAAGGGTTGGGCGATCGCGATTATAATATAAAATGTGTTAAATTAAACGTGATTTCGTAAATATGTAGTTCAAACTAAGTGACTTGTCTTAAAAACATGGAAATGATAAAAATAATGATTGCGTTTTTAAAACAGAGTGAACATATAAAGGCAGGAAGTGTTTAATCGGGCTAGGTTATTGATTTGGCGAGATGGCATTCTATCCACGGAGACCGAAAACCAGAGAATCAAATAGATTATTAACTGTGGGTTCGAATCCTGACAGATTAGGGAGGTACAATTTTATTTACAGGAATATTTAATTACCCTTTTATAAGCGTAGGGAGGAGGTCGAAAATTAAAGTGATTTAGCTATATAGTGTAACCAGGTAAGTTTCACGCTGAGAATGAGAGGTGACTAACTGGGTGAGTTTTATATTATTTATTAAATTTCAGAGGACCTTTTTAAAAGACGGATACAACCGAGGTACAGGAACTAAGTTTACGACACCTGCCGCCCAAATAATGTTATCATTAACAGGGATGTGCTAGGCGAACCGTCAATCAGCTGTGAGCGAGAGACGAGTCAACGACCTTTTCATATATAGGACAAGACGCAGGTACAGTCAGTCAAAGGGGAAGTTTTGCTAGCGTATGACCGCCCAAATAGAAAGCGATCGGATGCAACCAGACAAAACAGAATGAAAACTTTTCTTCTGTTATTTGACTTTTCTAATTTAATACTTTTCATCTATTGTTTGACTTTCTAAGTTACGAAGTGGGATGCACAAAAACAAATCTAAAGTCGAAAGAGGGAGATGGTAATCTCCGAAATGAAACTACCAACCGAACAACTTTTCTCAACAGGTACCTTTCGAGAGGTAGGCAGCCTCTTTAAATTAAATGCAAAAATCAAACCAATTATCCGTTTATACCTACCTGAGAGGATAGGTATTCAGTAGGAGTTACCCATACCTAATACACGAGGATGCTAGTAACCTCATAAAATAATTACTAGAACCGAATATTAAAATACAGACAGTCCTCATCCTAAATTTGGCATTTCGAATAGACCTTACATATATCTCACATGATAATTGGCTGAATGGGTAGGCACACAACCTATCGTTAAAAAGCAGGCTAAATGTCGACAAGATCGTCGTGTGTTATCTATGTATTGACCTAGAAAGGGATGTAAATCCCCGACGGCGTGGGAGTTACAACGTTTTCTAGAGGTGGCACGTAACTTAGGACCTTGCGTGTCACATTTTCGCGACTAGATTCGTGACAAGGGATGTCATGGCTTTCCCCTTCTACACTCAGTAAAGTAGATTTCCTGGAGGTGTTTGAGGTTGGGGCAATTCTGAAATTGGTGATGAGACCTGGTTTTCTTTATTCTGGCGTGACGGTTGCCGATTTGGAACAAGGGGAGACCCGGCCGGTTGTGATATTCAGACACGCAGATATCGATCGCCTTGCTCAAATTATCACCCATCAGTTTTGTTTGGTAAGAGGAGGAGTCAATCTTAGCTTGAAAAAAATTCATTTCCTTTCCTCTCCTTCCCCTCCCAAAATATATACATGGATGGCGCCGACAACTAACACCATAAACTTATCGTATGTATATCACATATATAAAATCTAACACTTTATTATATTCACATTACCCTACGATAGGTAGAATCGAGTAGCTAGGGGGGGGGGGGGAGCAGGCGACTTAGAAGATAAGGTTTATAAAATGGTTTTAAAACACAGCGGTAATGGATTCAACTCACTCTATCTCAAAAGAACCAAGGGATACCACACATATATAGATAACTAGGTTTCTAAACCGAGAAACAAAAACCCAACACAACGTTCGGTGAAGCCTTTTTATACTGAACCGTCACGTGAAATGAGTACGTTCAAGGTCGTACGTCACGTAGACAAACTAGGATGTACACACTTGAAGAGGTGTGTAATAAAGAAAAGACGGCAGGGAGGACCTTCCTACCCCGGATATATATATAACCAAAGCCTTATGGAAAAGTTACCTACGGGACTTAAGGAAAATTTATCGTAGAAAGAAGAGAAGGAAAAGTTTGAAGTAGAAAGGGCAGATCATTACATCCAGTTTCATTGATCTCTTATTCTACAAATAACCCTTTTCTTGGTTTGTTGTCCAGACACAGTGGTTGGTTACATCAACAAGTCTACAAATCAGCACATACGGGCCGGAAATTGGACGAATGGCTGAACCAGTTTAATCACTATATCTGAATATTTAAAGCCAGAATATTCTCTAATTAGGTAACTATAGTCCCACTAGCGTGAAAATAATATCCCTGAGGCGGGTATGTAGTAAAACCATGTTTGACCGTCTTATAAATGCGAAGATTTGGAAAGAATGCAAGCCCAAAGTTAGATAACTTGATAAACAAAGAGACGCGTAAATGGTTTTCAAATGTAGAGCGGATGGAGGGAGAAAAGAGAGTATGGAGAATGTTCGACCAGAAATTGAAGCCGCGGACGCCATAGAAAGACACGACACCACAAAATTAATGATGTCAAGTCGGTCATGTCAATTTATGCCAAGACAGAATTGTGTAGAGATCCATCCTTTCTACTTACTCATTCGGAGAAACAGCGTTACATGATGGTTAGATGTACAGATTGACGATTTATGTACTTGCCAAATTCCCCGGCGTTGCCCGGGATTTTCGCAGAGTTATTTATAATTTCATGTATACAGTAACCTCTCTCTTGTTTTGAAGGCCAAGTCTGCCGAATTTAATCAATATCGGAATAAAAATGTAAGTGTGTATAAAAGTCGAACTCTCTCTTTTGTGTAAATAGATTTACAAATCTAACCTAATCTTTTTCTCAGCTTAACAAGGTGCTTAAAAACAACAATCTAATTCATTATTTTGGATCATTATCTAAATTAATCAAGATAATCAGAACAGTCAAAGGTCAAGATAGTGTACTCAACATCAAATCAGGACTGTTTAGTAAATATCCCCCTCGTTTCTAGTCCTATTCAAACTTGAATCGGCATCACAACAATAAGAGCCTCTGATTTTATTTGTTCTTTTGTGAAAAAAGTTGAGTGCTTAGTTTCATCATTAAGGGATGTTCATCCCTTCCTGGCATTAAGGCCCGGCCCTCCACTCCCTCAAGCTAGCTCGAGCCCGGCCTTTAGGAAAACATTCAAAGTTTCACTTGCCTCCAGGGGTGTACTGGCCACATTGGAGTTCGCAACGGCTTCGGTGGGCCGAAATAACTTTTGTGGTTCGAGAATGATTAAATTCACCAGGTCATTTAAAAGAAAAACTACTTTCTTTTTAAAAAATCAATGATTTGTTTAAAAAAAGATAAAATAAAAAAAGAAATCTTTTTTTAACTAAATAATAATACAAGTAGTTATCATTAAAAATTGTCTGCCAAACCTAAAAGTGATCAATTTACCAGTTATTTTGTAAATAACTGGTAAATTAAAAAAAAACTGTCTGAAGCTAGTGAGACTATGGAATTCCTAATTGGGGAACGTTGTGTGGCTGAAGCTATTAGAGAGAGGAACAAAGTGGGGAAGAGGAAGGTGGGGAAGTATCTGGCTATTCAAATATGATCACCAAAACGGCTAAGCTATTTTAAACAACTTTTTATTTTAAATTTCAATTCTGAATGGTGATCTTACACCAGGGCGATGTTGAAATTGAAAATGATCTAATTTGACTTTTTGTGAAGAATTTTGATTTTTCTGAAGACCTCCGTGGTAGAACAAATGATATTTATTGTAATTGTTTTCTTTCACATTAATTAAAATGAATATATTTGCGGTAGGTTCCACAGTGGTAGATGCTCTCAGTATCGCCTTCATGAAAGACCACTATGACCGATTATAGTGGTAGATAGCCCTTGGTGTCACATCGAAAGTAAGAGAGTTTGGTGGGGGTGGCTGAGCGTGAGTGGGCGAAGGTGACGAAAATGTTCTTTGTTATGGGAAGGCTGCGAACACTCCGGATTATTTTAGAATGGGCCCGCCGAATGCGCCGGTGAGTCTGGAAGGTTCCAGAAAAATCATTAAGGTTCTGGAATGCTCTAGAAAGTTCTGAAAGTAGAAAGTTTAAGAAGGTTCTACAAGGTTCCAATCTGAGTGGCGGAGTGGGTTAGTGAGTCTAGAAGGTTCTGGAAAGTTCGAGAATGCTCACAGCAACGCTTGAAGGTGTACAGCTAATTATCTCTATTTGTTACAAAGAAAGTTATAGATAATAAAACACAAAACTAAATATCCCCTTTGAAATAAATACCAACAGCTCCAAATCTTCAAATAATTCTAAATGATCATTCCCTCACACAAAACGACGCTAACCTCTGTCGACAAACATGGTAATTTCTGAAAACAGCGGATAAAATTACATATCTTGAAATAATCATTGATAAAAACCTAAAATGGAAAGATCACATCTGCCATACAATAAAGAAAATTAGGAAATTAATTTATATATTCTTTCGACTCAGAAATTTCTTATCTATAAAAAATTTTTACTCAATTTATTATGCATTAGTACAGTCTGTTCTGCAATATGCCAATATCAGTTGGGGAGCAGCTTACAAAACTATCCTGACCCCCATAGAAATTGTTCAAAAAGTCATAATAAAAATAATACTAAAAAAACCTCCAGACTTCCCCACTGACGCGTATTGAAAGAATTCAAAATTTCTACATTTAAACTTGTTCGCGCAATATATATGGGATTGTTAGGTATGCATCCACAGGCTTAATGGACAAGTGTAATGTCAATACCAAATCCTGCAAATGTCCTACCTACCCTTTTACCCATCCCAAAATGTCACCATATTAAAAATATTGTTGCGACACATGTGAAATCTGACAAGTGGTGTCAGTTGCTTATCAGAGTTCGGAGTGATAATTAATATCAGACAGGGCGAATATACATATATTTTGTGAAGTGAAATCAACTAATACTCCTGGAGACGTGTGATAGTCATCAACGGGTGAGTCCATCTTTCCTGCATTCCAATCTGGGCTTATCTTGTGCTCCAGAAGCCCAGATTTATACCTTTGATTATTGCACTGTCCATCGGGTTTGTCGGATGCATATATCGTCCCATACCTATCATTCGGAGTAGTTTGGGACTGGTCCTTTGGGCGTGTGGCATATCACACCACCTCTAAAATATATAGTGGAGTCGCAGCTTCGCGACACCATTTTTGGTTCTTTCGAGCCGGATTACCAACGGGGTATTTAAAATTAACATATTTAAAGTTATAAATAAATATTATTTCCTCTTTATACTTTGTTAATTTGTATGTACTAGGTTGCATTTGTAATTATTGTTGTGTTTAAATTCCTACATACAATTAATCATGGCGACTAGCGATAGTACTCAGGATATTAAAATCAAGTTAGTAGAATCGAAGATTAATTTGATGCATAATCGTGTTAATGAATTATACGAGAAAGCGAAAAGTATTGCGGACAGGGAGACGAGAAGTTCGGAGGATTTTCTTAAACAAACGGTTAATATAGCTACATATTATGCACAATTTAACACATTTTGTGATGAATTTCATACACTTCAGTTGAAAAAGGATTCAAATTACAATATGAATTTCGATTTATGGAGTAAATTCGAAAATAAGTACTGTTTTGTAGTTTCTATACGCGAAAGCATTATAGCAAAGCAAGATTCATCACGTGATCGACAGAAGTTAAATAATTCACCATTAATTAAGCTCCCACCGATCGAGATGCCATCGTTCGATGGTAATCAAGAGAATTGGTCGATATTTTATGAAGCTTTTAAATTAAACATTCACTCAAATGAAAATTTGAATACGTCGCAAAAGATGCAATATCTGATAGGGAAACTCCAAGGAAAGGCGTTATCAGTTTTTGCGGGAATACTTCCGAACGAACAAAATTATTTTTTAATTTGGGAAGCTCTCGAAAAGAAATATCAGGACAAACGCGTGCTAGGTACCTTTTATCTGAACAATATTTTGAATTTAAAATTATTGGCACCTAGTAACCCAAATGAGTTAAATAATTTTATTGAACGGTTTGCGTCTTCCATAGCTGCACTCAAGGAATTAGGTATTGATGACCTAACCGATTTTATAATATTACATATTGCACTGAAAAAAATAGATATACAGTTGGTGCAAAATTTCGAAATGTCTATACGGGAGAAAGCTATACCTACATATACCGATTTAATAGAATACATTCGGTCGCATGTCAAAATCCTAGAACGAACTGGGCAAAATGATAATAAAGTTGTTAATAATAAAAACAAAGTTACGCATTCATTCGCTGTGGTCGAACCGAAGTCAAGTAATAATAATCGTAATAGGTACCGGAAATGTAATCATTCTGATCATGTTGAATTGTTTAAATGTGAACAATTTAACGAATTAAGACCAAATGCTCGCTTTCAGTTTGTGAAATTAAATAATTTATGTGTAAACTGCTTAAGCGATAAACATAAAACTGTGAAATGTCCATCTAAATCGGATTGTAGAATTTGTAAAAAACGACATCACACCGCTCTGCATTTTGAGAGCACGGTGAATACTGAAAGTCAATCGAAAAACGAAGCCATTACATTAATAGCGCGTAATAATAAACATTATAATAATTTTTCTGCGGGTAATATAGCTACGAATGTACTACTGTCAACCGCGCAGTTATTTGCTTATGACAATAAAAATAATCAAGTAACCGTAAGGTGTTTAATTGATTGCGCCTCGCAACAAAATTTAATCAGTTTAAACACTTGTAATGAATTAAATCTTAAAATAATTCCTTTAAATAATTCAGTAGTTAAAAGTGTTGGTTCAGTAGAGACACCAATATTGGGACACGTTGCGTTAAAAATTAAATCCCGCGTTTCAGAAGATACTTATAAAATTAGTCTATTAGTTGTCGATAAAATAACTGATAAGCTTCCTACACAACATGTTGACACAAAGTCATGTGAGCATTTAGTGGGTTTAAACTTAGCGGATGAATCCTGGAACGTTCCATCCGATGTTGATATCTTATTAGGTGCACAGTTATTTCCATATATTCTGCTGGGGAATAAGGTTTTATCTAAACATAATACGAATGCACCACCGGCTATACAGACAGTATTCGGGTATATTGTAATGGGTGAAATACCTACGTGTACGCCGGAGGTTTCGTGGACGTTCGGCCCCATAACCAATGTAGATTTATATAATGCGTTATCCAAGTTTTGGACGATGGAAGACATGCCTATTAAGTCGTTGATGAGTGCTGAAGATGCAGAATGTGAGAAAATGTACCTCGAGTCAGTCCAACGGGATGAATCGGGAAGGTATATTGTATCTTTACCGTTTAAGATAGATCCTAATAGTTTAGGTGATTCGCGCCGTGTCGCGCAGCGTCGATATGAATATTTAGAACGGAAATTTAATACTTCGCCAGAATTGCATTGCAGTTATAATGAAGTAGTTTCTGAATATCTGGAAAAGGGATATATGAGGGTTGAAGTTCCGTCTTCATCTAATATTGATGAGGGATATTTCATTCCTCATCACGCAGTAATTCGTAAAGATAAATCAACAACTAAAACTCGTGTTGTATTAGATGCAAGTACAAAGACCAGTTCAGGGTTGTCACTTAATGATACTTTGTATACAGGTCCAAATTTGCAATCTAATTTATTTACACTTTTAATTAAATTTCGCTTATTCGCTGTAGCATTAACCGCAGATGTTAAGCAAATGTATCTACGTATAATGGTAACGGAAAGCCATCGAAAATATCAAAAAATTCTTTATAGATTTCACGAAGATGAACAAATTGGAGTTTATCAATTTAATTCACTCGCGTTTGGTTTGAACTGTTCACCATTTCTAGCCATGCGAACTATACGGCAGCTAGCGAGCGATGAAAGAAATCGTTATCCGAAAGCGGCGGAAGTTGCAATTAATGATTTATATATGGACGATTTTGTATATTCTGTAAATACTATAAGTGAAGGCATCACTTTGGCTACAGATTTAATGGCGATGTTCAAGTGTGGAGGATTTGAATTAGTCAAATGGTCGAGTAATTCTCCTCATTTACTGGCCCAATTACCAGAGTCGCACCGCGCGACAGTGGATTTTTCGGATAAATGTAGCATTTTAGGATTAAAATGGGATCCGATATCTGATTGTTTTCGATTTATGATATGTCCGACGGAGGAAAAAACTATATGTAAAAGATCAATTCTTTCCACAATAGCTCGTTTATTCGATGTATTAGGTTTGGTTGCTCCGGTAATTTTATATGCCAAATTACTTTTACAAGAGCTGTGGTTAGAGAAAGTAGGATGGGACGAGGAACTACCCCAAAGTATTGTTAATAGATATGTCAAATTCAAGGAAGAATTACCGATGCTTTCTAATTTAAATTTACCTCGATATTTGGGAGTAAAGGAGGACTGCACGATAAATATTATCGCCTTCGCAGATGCGAGTATGAAAGCATACGGTTGTGTAATATATCTTCATGTCACGGATAAGGGTGGCAACACTACAATGAATTTGATATGTTCTAAATCCAAGGTGGCCCCTCTGAAAACAGTATCGCTCGCTCGATTGGAATTATGCGCTACGCTTATTTTATCTAGACTCGTTAGATCTATTATAGATACTTATAGAAATCGCATTTCGATAAACGATATATTTGCTTTTTCAGATTCAAAAATAGCACTTTCTTGGATTCACTCGTCCCCACACCGGTGGCAAACTTTTGTAGCTAATCGAGTTAGTGAAATTCAGGAAAATTTACCCGCGAAACATTTTTATCACATAGATGGCGTTACCAATCCTAGTGATTGTTTATCACGAGGACTACTGCCTGCTCAGCTGGTCGATCATTCTCTTTGGTGGCACGGTCCGCCCTGGGCTGCGAACCCAGTATCCGAGTGGCCTGTCGAAAGATTTTCCCCCTCACGAGAGGAGGAGAATACTTTGGAATTGAAAAAATCGCATACATTTACGATAACGTCAATAGAGGAAAATTCTCCGATATATAATCTCGCTTTAAAAATTTCCTCATGGCCAAAACTGCTGAGAATTGTGGTATATATTTTACGATTTATGCGAAAGTTATCACGCTCAACAGTTATAAATTCCACGGAATTAAACATTGCTGAAATGAATGTATTAAAAGCTTTACAGAATAGGTATTTTGGTACCGATATACAATTAATACAAAGGGATAAATTATGCTCACCTTCAATCCGAAAACTAAACCCGTTCTTAGATCATAATGGCTTGTTACGTATAGGTGGTAGATTAACAAACGCGAATATACCTTTTGAAAACAAACATCCAGTACTTCTGCCAAGACAGGATCATATTGTCGATATAATTGTAGACTTTCATCATCGTGTGAATTGTCATACTGGTGCACATCTCCTTATGTCAATAATTAGACAGCGTTATTGGATCTTATCGGGGAGAAATCTAATACGCAAAAGAGTACATGCTTGTAATTTCTGTTTTAAAACTGCACCTTCTAATATTATACCGCTAATGGCAGATTTACCTACAGCTAGAGTTCAGGAAGCAAAGGCATTTACACATACGGGTGTAGATTTTGCCGGACCAATAAATATAACCCTTTCTAGGCGTCGTGGGGTAAAAAGTCAAAAGGCATATATATGTCTATTTATTTGTTTAACAACGAAGGCTATACATATGGAAGTGGTATCAGATCTAAGCACGGACAATTTTTTAAACGCATTTAAGCGTTTTCTATCCAGACGCGGACCGGTTTCGTGTATGTACAGTGACAATGC
Organism: Hesperophylax consimilis; assembly: GCF_061612785.1. NCBI lineage: Eukaryota > Metazoa > Arthropoda > Insecta > Trichoptera > Limnephilidae > Hesperophylax > Hesperophylax consimilis. Next base: position 4,345,992 of record NC_142850.1, read on the forward strand.
GACAAATTTCATAGGCGCAAAGAATTGTCTGGATGACTTGTATAATTTTTTAGAGGCAAATTCAACTAAAGAAGTTCTTCGCAATGAATTTAACATTCGGAGAATTGAATGGAAGACGATTCCACCCCGCGCTCCTCACTTTGGAGGATTATGGGAGTCAAATATTAAATGCATTAAATCGCATCTGTATAGGGTTGTGGGTACTCAACTTTTATGTTATGAAGAGCTTCTCACAGTTCTGACACAAATAGAGGCTGTACTTAATTCACGGCCATTATGTTTATTAAGCAGTTCTCATTATCCAGAAGCTCTTACTCCGGCTCATTTTCTGATGTCTACCCCGATTCAGCATCTACCCGCTTATGATTTGACTAATGAACGCATTAGTCTACTGAAAAGGAAAGAGCTTTTGGACCACCTCGTTCAATCTTATTGGAAGAAGTGGCATATAGAGTATCTTCACTCTCTGCAGATGAGAAAAAAATGGAATAGTCCCGCGAATAACATTCTAGTAGGTACCATAGTATTGGTGAATCAAGAGGATGCGCCTCCACTTTATTGGCCGGTGGGCGTTGTTGAGGAGGTGTTCCCTGGTAAAGACGGAGTGGTTCGTGTCGCACGCGTAAGGACCCCTTCCGGGAACTTTAAACGACCAGTCGTAAAATTGTGTCCTTTGCCTACACAATAATTATTATTTCTTTATTTCATTATTTTATAAATTTTCGTTTTAACTTTGTAATATTAATAGCGTATTGATAAGAATATTTATATTTCATCTTACTTCGTTTTACATTTAATTCTTTACTTTATTTGAAAGTACTTAAAATTTCGGAAGGTACTTTCAACGCCGGGAGAATGTTCGCGCAATATATATGGGATTGTTAGGTATGCATCCACAGGCTTAATGGACAAGTGTAATGTCAATACCAAATCCTGCAAATGTCCTACCTACCCTTTTACCCATCCCAAAATGTCACCATATTAAAAATATTGTTGCGACACATGTGAAATCTGACAAGTGGTGTCAGTTGCTTATCAGAGTTCGGAGTGATAATTAATATCAGACAGGGCGAATATACATATATTTTGTGAAGTGAAATCAACTAATACTCCTGGAGACGTGTGATAGTCATCAACGGGTGAGTCCATCTTTCCTGCATTCCAATCTGGGCTTATCTTGTGCTCCAGAAGCCCAGATTTATACCTTTGATTATTGCACTGTCCATCGGGTTTGTCGGATGCATATATCGTCCCATACCTATCATTCGGAGTAGTTTGGGACTGGTCCTTTGGGCGTGTGGCATATCACACCACCTCTAAAATATATAGTGGAGTCGCAGCTTCGCGACACCAAAACTCTTATTTATTAAAAATACATTTATTCAAATTATAAAAGAAAAAGATAACTACTCATTCATAGAAGAAAATCGAATCAGACTTAAATATATATTTGCATGCCCTAAACTACACACTTATTTTGCCCTGCACCATTAAACCCACCAAGGAAAACATTTATTTAATAAATTTCCAGAAGGAATTAGAAGCATTAATGACAAAAATAAATATTGAACTAAATAATAAAAAAAAAAATAGGGAAATCGTTAACAAAAATTGATTCCCCTAGTTTCACTTGAAAATCGCACGAATTATCCTACTATACTCTATTTATCCTCCATAATATATGTTTTTTCTTCCTTCCAAATACAATAATTTGCATGGATTTTAATTTTGTAATTTTTTTACTCTGTAACCTAGTTATACACTCCTCTTCCATCCACAAGCAAATGCTTTTAATAGAAGTGTAGTATATATTAAAACAGTATAACTTGTAAGCATTGTATATTTATACTTCAACCAAATATCTAGGGATCACTATTGACCAATGCCTAAAATGGATACCACATAAAACCATTCTCAAAAACAGAGTACGAAAATTAACCTTAATTTTTAGCTGCTTGAGACATATTCTAAATAAAGAACTACTGAGAATGACGTACTTCGCATTCTGTCAATCCATAATCCAATATGGTATAATAGGATGGGGGGGCGCCTATAAAACTCACACACAACCTCTTTACATTGCGAAAAATTAATAATTAAAATAATATTAAAGAAATCATTTTTATATTCATCTGAACTCATTTTCAAAGAATTTAAAGTCAGAAAATTAAATACTCTTTTTCTGTATCACGCAACCTTACAAGTTTACAAAGATGATATCCTAAACAAAACCGTACCATTCAAAAACATAGCAAATCTCAGGCAAAAATACATGTTACCAATTCCGATTTGTAAAAAAACTTTGGGTCAGCAAAACTACAAATACTTAGGAACAAATTTCTTCAATAAATTGCCAGAAAATATAAGATCACTCAATGTTTCAAAGAATTCAAAACACAATTAAAAAAATATACTGAAAACCTAAACTAAATTTAAAAAATAAATAAATAAATAAAAGAAAAACAAAAACAAAAAATTAAATAAAAATCTAAGAAACTAAACAAATAATACCTCATCCCATACACACAAGCAATTGCTTATTATGGGAGAAGATTGAAAAATAATAAATATTAATCATATCATAATATCTTATCTTATTACTAGTGAAATAAACATATGTATATCACACATTGTAAATTTGTTTATTGAATAAATTGAATTTGTTTAAAAAAAAAAATAAATAAAAATTGTAAAAAAAACACAAATATTTAAATAAAAAAAAATAATAAAAAAAAATAAAAAAATAATATTGTTTGTTGTTGCTTTTGTTGTTGTGTTGCTTTTGTTGTTGTGTTGTTTTTGTTGTCGTTGTTGTTATTCTTATTGTTTAAATATATATAGAGATAGATACAGATATTTATATACATATACATACACATTAAAAAAATGTTCAAATATATTTTTTAAATTACTCGGTAACCATTTTGTTAGAATGTCTTTGAAGAGTTTCTTCACAAAATCACCACAAAAAAATATTAATCTTCCAGCCCTGCTTCCCTCACATTTACACCGCTTTACTTATTTATCTCTGGTAAGAATTTACCCCTACGTACACTTATATGACGTAATTCCAAGACTTATTCCGATTATTATATTGCTGTTGTAAAGCTTTGACGCATTATTACGAAAGTAAAACTTGTTGAATAATTAGCGAGCATTACGGTAAGCGACTTAAAGTTCAGAAGGTGAACATTTTTGTACGACGCAAAGTAAAAACGTATTATTTGGTATGTATGTATCTTAATAATAATAATAATAATTAGATAATTTGTAGAGCGCCGTTTTTGTGAAAAATCACCTCAAGGGCGCTGTACAATTTATTTCCTAGGATCTACATTTGTTATTTAGAAAAGATACCAAAACATACTTACCTGGCAAGTCACTTCCAACAAACACACTTATATTAAAAAGTTTATGCTTATAAAAGATAGAACTGCACGCAGAGGACACTATATCAAAAAACACTGGTCGTCGCATGATCTTAAGTCTGCTATAGTTTTTATTTTAATTTAAATGTATTTTAACTGTCTTAAAAGCCTACAAATTGTTAGTTGTTATCTTTTTTATTTATTTATTTTTAATTATTATTTTATTTTATTTTTAGTATTTTTTACATTTTGTTAATTTAAATTTAAATGGCCGTCAACTGTGAAACTGGAGGTTTCTGAAATTATGGATACGACTGTCTGAAAAGGTGCGTTTTAAGTTTAGACCTAAATTCTGTCGAGTCTGCGATCATTCTCAAATCATGTGGCAGTCCATTCCAGGCTTTAGGTCCTGACACGGCAAAAGCACGCTCACCGAACTTAGTATCTGGTGTGCGCTTTGGTTCCTTCAACCTTCCGATAGCTGATGACGTTGCTGACCTAAGGGTTGACTGTCGGGAATTGGAATCTTCTGGAATACACAATTCTGATAAATAAGCCGGAGCCATTCCGTTAAGTGACTTAAATACCATCCAGCATACCTTGAACTGGATTCTTTCAGGACATTTGAGCCAGTGCAGATTTTTGAGATGCTCTGAAATGTAGGAGTATTTAGATACTCCGATGATAAGCCTTGCCGCGGCGTTGAAAACGGATTGTAATTTGTTGATTTGACATTTAGGGAGACTTGCATATATTCCGTTGCAATAATCTAGACGTGAAACAACATAGGAATTGACTAGCAATTTAGTCGCCTCTGTTGGCAGGTTTCTCCGCACTGCTTTAATTTGCCTTAATTGAAAGAACTTGAAATTGAAGAATCTTGTGTTAAATAAATAAAATAAAAATCTCTGTTGACATTGAACACTTTTATTAAAGACTTTTTGAATAACTGGAGCAAGTTGGACTATAGCATCCCTCATTGGGATATGATGTGGGGCCGAAGGAACTGGAAAAGAATAAGATTGGGAAGAGGAATCTGAGTAAGTACCTAAACACGGCTAAAAGTATTTCAATTTTTAGTTTCTGAATAACGGTTTTTCACCAAGGCCAAAATTTCACCAAAATAATATAAATATTATATTGTGTTAGGAATTTTGGTCGGCCTGGGTTTATTTGAAATAAAACATCAAAAAAAAGGTATTAACAGTGACAGAAAAAGCATTTCTCATGGTTGTTTAATGGAAACAAACAGCTTTCACAATTTATCGATATTTTCTGTGTTCGAAACTTTGTTGGCGTTTTCTCTGTATTTGTCGTTTATATGGGTTACGCATCAATAAAAATGAATCAAATATAAACTATTTGTGTTTCTCCCACAGACATAGGAATTAATAGACGAGAAGATAATGGCGAGGGGTAAAATCAACTGTTGAAGAACGAAGGGAGTGAAGCTGACTGTGATTCGTCAATAAATCAATCTGACAGTAAATAGGCATCTCGCATTATAATATCACCATTTACTTCTTAAAAGTAAAATCTGCTTTTGAATGAATAGACATTTTTACATGGGAGCGCAAATTACTCGCCACGTTATGAACAAATTTGCGAAGTCCAAATTCGGCAAAAAAATTCGGTTCCATTTTCGAATATTTCGTTTAAGTTTTTAGTTAAGACACTTTTATAAATGTTCATAATTTACTTACCAGCAACCAACCAGCTTTGTGTTTCGCGTCCAGACGTTTCTCGATGTGATAGTAACAACTGATTCATATTATATTATGTGAATATGCTTAAAATAAAGTAAAATAATGCTTACTTATGGAATGTAATACGACAATTGGGTTTATTCTCTTTTTCACATCTATTTTTACAAGTTTTCATATCACAAGTCAACATTTTGCTGTGTTATTTCGTAAAATGAACCGATGATGCCTCGACCATAGTTCGCACAAGAATGATGACGTCACGTTTTCAAATTTCACTTGAGGCCACACGCGAGCCCAGCCGGCTCCAATGGAACCGGTATGGGGAGTGGGGATAATACGCTTTTAATCACTTAGGGCAGGTCTACTAATATTCATATGTCTATGGTTTCTCCTCAATTCAAATAAATTGGAAGTCCACGTATAAAATCATTATGGGTAGAAATATTTTTTTCCACAAACAGTCACATGAAGATTACAGACGTTAATGCATTTATGCTGCTTGTTTGGAGGACCGACTAATCATTTACAAGCCCAAATATAACATAACGAACCTGTAAATATAAAATAAAATCGCCATCCGCGTCTGTATGCTTGTGCGCTTGGTTCTTGATATGGTTTTCACTATCACTTAGAGAGTTTTTTTCCGAAAGGCTTACATATATAAAACATGCATATCATAATTATAGAAAGTAGAAAAAAGTTGATATTTTATAATAAAGTCGTGAAAATATATTTTTAGGCACTACATTGCAAACGCTGGCTAAACCTCATGAGATATATCACAGTTAACTACTACGGAATTGAATATCTCAAAAAAGTCTACAAAAAATTTTGCCATGGTATATGTCTATAACCCCTAGCAACGCTGGGTACACGTCAGCTTGTAATTAATAAATAAGAAAACGAACAATTATAGTGGCTAACTATATATAGTATACAGGCAATTTCAACAATTTTTCCAGATTCATTTCACCTTTTAACAATGTAAATATATTTGTGTACTTTTGCAAGCGTCTGGAGCCAGTGAGACCATGGCATCCCAATCGTGGGAAGGAGAAGAAGATGGGGTAGAGGAAGGTGGGGGAGTACCTGACTATTCAGATCTGGTCACCAAACAAGGCCAAAGGTATTTCAATCAACGTGTCAATATTTGAAAGTTTTCTTACACGAGGGCAATCTTAAAAGCATTTTTCACTCATGGCGATACAAATTCTACTGCCCTCGACCCCATTATTAAACCACAAAAATTAATCATAAAATAATTCTCAAACTTCCTCTTTCTACCAGTACTGATACTATCTTCAATACTATCAACGTTATGGACATAAAACAGCTCTTTGCAAGATCCATCTTGATTAATTTACACCAAAACAGCAAAACACTATACAAACCAACTCAAACGATACACAATACTCGAGCCAAAAACAAAAAACTTCTTCAAACTCATTTTGCTAAAACCACCTTTGGGCAAAGACATTTTAAATACATAGCTTGCAAACTATACAATATACTACCAGACACTATTAGACGAAAAGAGTCAATAACCAAATTCAAACATGAAATAAAGAAATGGATAACAAGTATTGGGCGTCCCACTATCACAAACATATGTAAACCAAATTACACGTAAAGAGTAACGACAATTCACATACAAAATAAAATAAGAGATTCAACAATTTTATAATAGCCCCATTGTAAGTAATCTATAAGTACCTGAATACGTCTGTCTCGACACAGGTATACCCTAGTGAGACAGATGTAGAAAAATTTATGTAATAAAACTTTATATTGGTAAATAAATTTAAAAAAAACATAAAAAAATCCTCTTTGCCCAGAATACTAATGGATGTAAACAATTATACGAAGTCAGTGGACATTATTAATCTTTAAACAAATATAAAATGTTGTTAATGAAGCAATTCAGATATGTACAATAAATAATGTATATTTCTTAATATTCTCATTTAAAAGCCATTATTTTCGTTGGAATGCAAAAATATTCAGATTTTCGTTAACACGCGTTCCAATGTCATGATAATGATTATTAATTTACTAAAATTTAGTGAGGAAACCTGTTAATTCATTCGTAAAGCCTGCAATCCCGTTTTTAACCGGAGACCAAAAATTTGTAGGGATTCAATAAATTAGCAATAGTCATTTTTCTCCGTATAGATACTAAAAAGCACTAACAATAATAACTACAATAATAAATTTGTAAAGATAGAAAATGAAATGATTTATAATATCATAAACGCCTCACGTACCCTCAGTTTAAGAAATTAATACTAAAGAATAAGTTTTTTAAATTAGTATTCACTGTATAATGAAGAAATTCAAATCGTCTGAATAAATATTCATAATTCCGCTAAACATTAATTACCTTTTTCAACACAATTAAGGTGCTGAAATTATGAAATTGTGAATTGTGACAGCGGGATAAACAAAGCCTTTTAAATAAAGCCTTCAAACGGAACAATCCCAAAATTGTGAATTCGAGAACTTTTGAAGTAGAGTGGACGAAATAAAACCAAATAAACATTATTTTTTAATGATAAACTGAAATAAATTTATTATTAATCATTTACAATCCGTAAATAGTACTTTCCATTGGGTATCTTTAAAATGTTTTTCTAAACGGTTGTTTTTTTATTCGTTGCCAATAGATTGCATAATTTAAAGCACCAATTTAAAACCTCTACAACACAATTTATTTATTTTTTAAACGTAAGGTATATTATTTTTCCACGGAATGTATTTTTAAGGATACGCAAGCCTTTGTTTCTAGGTAACTAAAAAAGGATTTATTTTTGGTCTAGAATATGTTTAAAGCCCAAGACACATTGCGCTATACCAATAACCCATTAATGGGCGTGACTCATACAAACTAAGGGTTGAGATGTCACACTACGCTATAATCTTCCTCAGAAGAGGGTGTCTGATTTACTGGGGAACTGCCGCGGAATATCATTTCTTGTATTGGATCTGTCACCTTGACAGTCTTCACGCCCACACCTTCTGTCAGGTGTGACCGGTCTGTATGGGATTGTAATGAGAGCGCAATGGTGTTATATAAAATCGCTTTGATGCGTATAGCGTAAGCTGTCACCCCCTTAATGGTGTTACTTTTTTTTACCAAAAACAAAACCATCACACAAATCCGATTAAAAACATTAAAAAATATTAAAACAAACAATGATCAACGGTATTAATTTGAGAGAGTTTTGTTATGTGAATACATACTGAATGGTGCCGGTGGGACTATGGAAATCCTAATTTCGGAGTATGTGTGATGGTGAAGGGAGTTAAGAAGGGAAGGAGATGTGTATAGGGAAATGGTATGTTGAGAAGTATCTGGTTGTTCAGATCTGCTAACCAAACACGGCTAAAGCAATATCAAGCGATTTTTTTTAGTACATATTATATAAATATTTATTAAGCTTTATGTGAGCAACGCTTAAGAGTCCCAACTTCTCTCAACCGTCTGGATTCAATGAGACTATGGTAATCCAAATTGGGGTATAATTATGTATGTTGTGGGGCTAAAGGTAGTGGGGAGAGGAAGGAGATGATAACGAAGAATGAAGTACCTGGCTAATCAGATATGGTGACCAAACAGTAAAGTAACAAGCAACGTTTCCATTCTGAATGGGGGTACTTCACCAGGGCGATACTCACAGTATCTACCACTCTAAAACGTGCAGCAAGTATACTTTATATTGTATTTAATTAATAAATTGTGAAATAAGACAAATTGATAAAATACAAATGAAGGGTTATCTTTCGCCAGAGCTTAGGACAACCAAGGACGGGTTGTTTCGCGGAATTTGAACAATTCACCAAATTTCAAAGTTGATTTTCAAGTTCTGTGAAGGTTTTATTCAAGTTTTATTATTATATCTGCTTTTTACTTATTATATTTTTTCTTTGTCAAATATCTCCATTTTGAATGCTGCCGCTGACTGATCTTTTCTTAGGTTATTATAATTGTACCGTTTATGCAATGTATTTGCAGTGACAAAAACCTTGTAAGAACATTGTAAGACATGAAAACAAAACGATCTATTGATCAACTACATTTAAAAAGTTCGTGGCTATCTTTACGGGAGAGTTCATGAACAAATTGGTGCGGCTTGCTCTACAATAAAGGAGGTTATGGCGACGTCCTTGAGGGTGAGACTCTGGTACAAATAAATTTATTTGAGCAGAATCTCATTGTTAGATATGTGTCCGTTTAATACAAGATCAAATATTTAATCAGAGCAATACCTCTACGTGTCTCTAAGGAGTGGTGATTCCAGTTATAATAATAATTCCAGTAAAAATGAGCCAGTCAGACTATGACATCCCCAATTGTATGTTGTGAGGCTGTAATGTAGTGGGCAGAGAAAGGATAGGGGGTAGAGGAAGGAAATGGGGTAAAGGAAGGTAGAAAAGTACCCATATATTCAGATCTTGTCACCAAATACGGCCATAGCTATTCAAGCAAAGTTTCAATTTCTTACATCAAGGCACTTACTTAGAACGGGCTGCAAATATACTATTTATTATTTAAATTTGTGAAAGAGCACAAATTATTCAACTAAATTTTAATTGTGCGCGCCGGGATTAAACCGGCGACCTCCAGCTTGCTAGTCGAGAGCCTTACCGATCGACCACGGAGGCTGTAGAAAGTTTTTTAGATATTATTTATTTATTTATTTATTTAACGCCCAGAGGGCTTTTACATGGTTGGTAGTATAATTTTAATTTGACAGATAATTTGAAACATAAAAAATAAGAATAAAATTACATTTGATAAAAGCTGTGCAACAAGTCATACAAACACAAGAAACAAAAAAAGAAAATTACAGCTATTTGTAGGTTTACATGATGTGTTTAGGAGTATTGTTGAAATAAATGTTTTAAATGATCCACAAAACTTGCCAAGTTGGTATTGAATATGTCAACATCACCCAAGTAATGATTTCCCACGGTGTGAAGTCGATGTATCAGAGAGTGGGCAATGTAGTTACGCTTATGTGTGCTGCTGTAGAATATTGTATTTTGTCGTGTTGTTACTGTGGGTGTATAAATGATATGTTGAACTCAGGTTTGAGACAACTCATAATTGATGTCTGCTACAAAATGTTACTGTTGGATTAGATGGCAACGTAATAAATAAATTTATTTGTAAAATATTCATCCATAGCTCTGAAACGTATTTTTTATAACAGTAAGAAAGAGTAATAATTAAAACACACATATTTATATATGTTAATCTATCAGGCAAAAGGGCGTGCTAAAGTGATTAGTTTGCTGCGATACCTTGCAGTTTCGTGGCGATGTTGAAATCGAACTCCGTGGCATACAGGATTCCTCAACGGGAACCAGGATGATCCAAAAATATTATTTCCTCGACGGAGCGGGAAGCCTTTCATCTACTCTTTTCATGTGAAATGTCAATCCAGACGCACAATGAGCAGTCCTACGATTTCTAATCTCGCAGGATGAAGTCTCCAGTTTTCAAATAATTACGAGATTTTCGAGCTGGACTCATCGGTCACCAGGCAAAAGGAACATCCAATTCTCCGTCAAACAAGAAATGCTAGTGCCTTCGTTTTGAACTGCTACGATTTTGTCTTCTGAGCGCAGTTGTGACAACCTAAGTCTGTCCAATTCCAGGGTTGGCAATCTAACCAATACACAATGATAAATTGAGTAAATACTGGAGGTGCTTACCGAATTGCATATAATTTAAGTAGAATGATTCACATCACTTATTACATTTTTTGTGCAAAAAGAAATATTAATATGTAATCAAAAACTACAGCTAGTTTGTACCCGCTGAACTATTAATGATATTCTTTTATTTTTTAAATTACTAAATAATTCCATAAAATTACATCAAATTTAACGTGTTTTATATATCCGTATCAGTTAAATAAATACTTATTATTGTACAAATATAATACAGAAACATGTCAGTTGTATTATTCACAACTAATTATTTTTGATTTGAAGTACACGGAAAGTGATTTTTGGGGGTATTATGCTGGGCTGCGCTACCTCTTTCTTTTGCCAAGGTTTTGGAAGCATTTTCAGCGTCTAGCGATATGTAAAGATTGGGGTGAAGTGTGTGCTAATGTATGTAGATGTGATACCGTGACGCCAACGCTAATCCTCTAAGAGTTGAAAATACATTATTAATTAAGATCTTTTTTGTGTTTAGTTTGGATGTAGCCGTCAATTATCGGATACCAAGAACTATTGGGCTTAACCATGTCGTCCTTATAAATATTAATAGGGTTTTTATAAATTTAAATTTCCTTCGTAATTAGACGTGCTTTGTATGTTTTGGGTCTTCCCAAAATTTCAGCAACAAATCAAATGTAATGGCCGGTTTCAATTAAATGTTCGACAATTGCCAATTTGTCAGGGTGACCGAGTTTACATCCTCGAAAGTGTAATATTTTTTTGGAGATCGTCCGTTCTGTCGCATAGAGCAAACACATAGAAAAAATGCAATGATGATGAACACTACAATGCGGTCGGAAACAATGAATAAAGTAGGTAGCGCAGTACGGCATAATACCCCCAAAATAAATCACTCTCCGTCCCATACCTAAGGAAAAATAATTATATATGTTTGTACTGATTTGTTTTTTTCTGTGTAATGTTTGTAAATTGTTTTCGACATGCATTATATTGGTAAAAGCCCTACAGGCGTTCAATAAATTAATAAACAAGTAAAATATGTTTATACAATATTTATAACATGTAAATGATTTAAAAGGGAAAATTTTCATTGGAAATCTGTGCTGCATTCATTTTTTCTTTATTATCTTGTGTCAATGATGATTACATGGTCATAGATGACCATGTAATTTCTGAGATAAGATTCTGACGGCCGGCATAGTCCAGTGGTAACGCATTGGACTGCCATTCCGAAGGTCGCGGGTTCGAACCCGGCGTGCGCAAATAAATTTTATTTGATTAATTTGTTATTTCACAATTAATTAATTAAAATAATATATAGTATATTTGCGGCACGTTCCAGAGTGGAAGATGCTACCAGTATCGCCCTGGTGTGAGACCACCATTCAGAATTGAAACGTTGCTCCAAATGGATTTAGCCGTGTTTAGTGACTAGATCTGAATAGCCAGGTACTTCCTCACCTTCCTCTTTCCCTTCCCCACTTACCTTCAGCCTCACAACATCCCCCAATTGGGGATGCCATAGTCTCACTGGCTCCAGACGGGAGCAGTTGGGACTCTTGTGAGGTATTCACCATAAAAAAAAAAAAAGATACTTAATGCGAAATATTGAAAACGGTTACGTGGAAATCAGACATTTAGGTACAAGTAAAGTTGAAACAGGATCGGTCAAGACTATAAAACATTTCACATCCCCGGGGAAGGGGAGATTTATCAGTTACTCGCCTTTTACTTGTTCCGTCGAAAACTTAGTTATTTATTTTATTTTTACTAATTTTTATATTTTTATTTATTTAACGCCCGGAGGGCTTTTACATGTAGGTGGTACGATTTTGATGACAGACAATTTTGAAACTTGAGAAAAAAATAATAAAAAAAATTACAGTGAAAAATAATAAATGCAAGAAACAAAATTAAAAATAACAATAACATAAATTTAAAAATTCAGCGATTAAACTGTTTTACAAAAATACAACTTCTATTTAGGAATAGTGTTGAAATAAGTCTTTTACGTGATCCACACTAAGTATTGGTTTTCCATAAATTTTATTTCAGAGATCTTTTTTAAAGTAGCCGATATCTCGACAGCTGTCGAATTATATTTAGGGAGTACTTTTCAGAATTGTTTATTTACTTAGGGACGTCCTTTTAATTTGCATTAAGTACGAGTCACCGTTATTGACTTGTTAATACTGAAGATCAAACTACCCTTAGACAAAACGTAATTGTTTCTCTGTAGGCAACTGTAATGTATCAATAAAAGAGCATATGTGCAAGCAAGATGGAATGCTTACACAGATGTCGTGTGAATGCTTGTGTAATCCTCTTCCCAATAAACATCTTGAATACACATACTAACACCGCTCCCACCTACATTACAGGACTTGTGAGCTTTGGGTTTTAGAAAGACATATCCTGAACCTTATTTATTTTTAAATTTATTTTTTTATCTTAGGCAAAGTATCTGGTAATAATTTGGTACAGACACGCCACACAACGTACAGACGGGCCATACAACGTAGAGACATGCCACACAACGTACAAACGGGCCATACAACGTACAGACAGGCCACACAACGTACAAACGGGCCATACAACGTACAGACAGGCCACACAACGTACAAACGGGCCATACAATGTACAGACAGGCCACACAACGTACAAACGGGCCATACAATGTACAGACAGGCCACACAACGTATAGACACGCCACACAACGTACAGACGGGCCATACAACGTACAGACAGGCCACACAACGTACAAACGGGCCATACAACGTACAGACAGACCACACAACGTACAAATGGGCCATACAACGTACAGACAGGCCACACAACGTACAAACGGGCCATACAATGTACAGACAGGCCACACAACGTATAGACACGCCACACAACGTACAGACGGGCCATACAACGTACAGACAGGCCACACAACGTACAAACGGGCCATACAACGTACAGACAGGCCGCACAACGTACATACAGGCCACAAAACGTACAGACAGGCCACACAACGCAAGTGAGCCGCAAGTTTATGAAATCAATGGTATGTATTTTATCGTATTCAGACGTTCTCATCAATGTTCGAGAATTTAATAACTTACTACGTAGTTGGGAACGGTTCACGTAGGTTTTACGGCATGATCAGAATTTGAAGATATTTTATGGAAAATCATCCGTAAATAATACAAAATAATAGCGTATGATGGGGCATAGGCATTAATGAATATTCAAAAAGTACAAAGTTAAAATTGGCCTCCTGGGGTTTCGCAGAATTTGAAGAATTCATCAAATATCAAAGTTGATTTTCAAGTGCTGTGAAGTTTCTATTCAAGTTATGTTGTTTATCATTATTGGCCAGTTATATCACAAAACTGAAAAACTGAAAAAAAAATTAATAGAACCTTAACAGAACTTGAAAATCAACCAACTTTTGAAATTTGATGAATTGTTCAAATTCTGTGAAACAATCGTCCTTATATGTTATTATTGCTCCTCAAATTGGTAAAAATGCATTTCAAATTTATCAATTATCATCAATTAATTAATCGTCAATTAATCAATCACCAATTAATCAACCATCAATTTATCAATAATCAATCATCAATGAATCAATCATCAATTAAATCAATCATAAATGAATCAATCATCAATTAATCAATCATCAATTAATCAATCAATAAATAATCAATCAACAATTTATCAATCTTCGAGTAATCAATCATCAATTAATCAATCGTCAATTAATCAATCATCAAGTAGTCAATCATCAATTATCAAAGCGTATTTTATTTACTTGTTCTTTGCAAATTGTGGGAAACAGATCTGTTTAAGATATGAGAGTTTCCTTTCAAAATGTTTCCGCAATATTTAGATCCGATTTGAATCTTGCTCCATAAAATGAGCGCTTCTACCATCAGGATTCCATCTTCTACCATCCAGTCTTCCTTTTGTGACAAAAGCCCGCCCACTCCTTTGCTCCGATCAACCCTTCCACCAGTACTTACTAGAAAGGAAGAAGGAGGAAGGAACGGAGGAACATCAGAGGAAATAGTCAAACGAGATTAGGTCGGAAAACAAACTCATAAAGGACTATTGTACAATTCTGCTGAGAATAAAATGGATGGAAGTTTCAAAAAATTTAGACAATCTTTATAGATTTTCTTTCTCTATTACAGAACAAACAATAAAGCAATCTTATCTTGTTTGTGACGGATCAATGTATATTTCCTATATCTCATGAAAATATAGGTGCAAAAAATGCTGTAACATTAGATTGGTCTAAAATGAGTGTCTTTGTTATATGATGGCTAATATTTAATTATGAAACTAGTTTGACGAAGTATTTATAAACCAACAACTATCACGCTGTTTTCCTACTGTCTTTGGAAATGGATAATTGGCTCATTTTTCATTTGCTCAAGGTTTTACTCATAAAATTATTAAAAAAATATATAAAAATATTCATCCAATGCCTGCAAAAAAGTCAAAAGATGTCGCACATTAAAATAAAAACGGATGTAATCATCCAAGACACTATCTAGATTGCATTTAGTTCGAGAAGAATCTTGTAATCATACATAAATGTAGCAGCTACTAAAATCATGCATTAAAAAATAAAGATATGTTAGTAGTCCTTAGTCGAAGTATGATACATTTGAATATGATCTAAGGAAAAAGGGTCAAATTAACTCACTGGTTAAATCAGTTCTTGGGTTCAATTTCTAAATGCGAACGTATTTTTTCTGATTTTTCTGTTTCAAATTTTCGTATCAGATTTTTAATTTTTTTGTTGATGTGGCTCAGTCTATCTGTGCTCATAGAGAAAGAATAGCGCGTGTTGATTTTACGTACAACAGATGGCGCTGTTTAAAAACATCTACATGTTTTCACCTATCACAGGTGACATTTATATAATAGAGGTATATAAAAAACACACGCATATTCGAACGCAACATTGTGTCAAATAATAGATAATTTTAACAATTTTTTTAGGGTTGTTATTTTGAACTTGTTCCACTATACTGCTCAACTTTCGAATTGTTTGGAAAAGTCGGGAATTAGGGGAGGATTATATAACCCTCTAGTTACATTATATTGGGCGCTGATTGGAACAGTCACAAAGGAAAACTTATCAGGACAATAGGCGGCTGTGTTATTAAATTTTCAAAACAAATATATTTGTGGAAAAGTATCAATATATATAACAATACGATTAGGTGTGCGTGCTATTTGAGTTAATCATTGGAGTTTATTGTTTTCAAGGGGATTTTATTAACGTTTTCATTTCCAAATTACTTATTCTATTTCTCCGTAATGCTCGGCGATGCGTTGTATGGAAGCGTAGGTTCAAGACGTTAAATGAGAACTTTAACTGATTCTAGTCTGTTTGAGAAAAGTTAGAGGGATGATTTTCATTTTCCCCTTTTGAAAATTAATACTTAACAATTGTTGATATAAACTTTTTATTATATTCTATGGTATATCTTGTTAGAAAGGTAGAAACCGGAATGAAAATTCTCGGAACTTTCAAAGAAAATCAAGCAATGTTTTCTCATAAATCTAATGATTTTATATTTATTTTTATGGAGATCGTTAAAAATTAGTAACCTATCTAATATGTTGCACAATAATAATGGTTTTATTCACATGTTTACAGTTGAAAAACTCAAATATTTTAGCTAAAAAATGACTTTTAAAATATACATTTATGCCTTCACTGCAATTTACTGATATTCTACTATTGCAAAACAACTACCGATAAAAAATATCTCTCTACAATTCGCAATAAAAAAGCCTTATAAATTATCCAACTCGAAAAGTTTATAAGTTTAAAAAAAAATACGTTAACTTCACACAGGAGCCCCTGAAGAAAATAATTTCCCTAGTGACTTATGTCATCTCTGGGGTCTTAAAGAGACCCATTTTGTAAGAGGGAAGAAACACAGAGGCCAGCAAATCGTTATACAGCCGAGCCGTTGAACACAAAAACTACTCGTAGACCCGTTATCGTGAGACAAATGTCAACGGTGTACATATTTTAGGAGCGCGTTTGGCGTGTTTAAGTACACTGAGTAAGTACAATAACAGAAAATTATTGTAATGTACTGATTTTATGAAACTTAAATCAAAATAACTTGCATTCCGTGTGAAGCCTCTGAAAAAAAAGGTTCGTGCAATTATGAATTGTAGGAAAAACGTAGGAATTAATCAAAATGTGATTCAAAATCGCCGATAAAAGTGATAACTTCTCGCCTAATACGAAAAAACGCACAAATTTTCCGTAAATGTATAATTTCATTCTTACAATTTTTTAATTTATCCACATATGTATTATCTGAATGTTGGTGGATGTTAGCTTCTTTCTAAAAGATGAAACCTTTCTTGAATAATTTCATCTTCTTTCACCTTTGCATTCTTCGTAATAGGTCTACAAAGGCAGCTTTGTACTCCTCCAAACATATTCATATAGTAGCCTTTTATATTCCAGACAATATACAAGCTGGCAGTGTTTAGTATACAAAAGCTTTTTTATACACTTAATGACAGTACACATTTCGCCTCTTTCCAAAATGGATATTATTTTTCACCTCGAAAATGATTTAGGGCAAAAACGGTTCTATGTCGCATTTAAAAGTCAACCTTGATTAATTTTAAAAGCTGTCAATTTTTCGGTAGAAATGAGAAGCGAATGATAAATTTCATCCCTTATTTGGTGGGAAGGGTTAAAAACGGTAGAGATATTGAAGTCAACTGATTTTGTGTGAAAGGGTACAAGGGGCAAACATTACCGTTATTCAAAATTTTATGATTTCTCTCTTTTAAAGGGTATATGAATACCTACATGTCGTTACCGAATAAAATATATTTTTTAATACCATTTATTGTACTTATTTTTACTGGCATATCATTATAAAACTTCAAGTTTTATGGTCCGTAACGCAAATTATTTTTTTTTAGATTGATTTCAATGTTTTACGTCTCATTTTCTGCACATTTATTTGAGAAATCTTAAGCATTTGTCACACATGAAGCAATTCTTTTAAAAAAACTGTTTGTTTTATTATTATTAAAAATACAATTATTTCGATTGTTTCCCAAATATTCTCAGCTCCATCAGAAAAAGTGAGGTAGCGAACCTAGCCACTAATAAGTTTAAAAAGGACAACCTAATAGCAGTAGGTCGACTCAAACATTATTCCGTGTTCGTCTTATAGTGTCATCTCAGTCACACCAGTGATGTGTAATGTAGTATTTGACGAAAATACAAAAACCCCATCCGTTATCGTTTGTTTCGGTCATACGCACATAGTTATTGAATGTCTATCATTGTCAAATATAAACAAGGTTTGAAACAATGACGAGTCTAGATGTCTTATATCATCATTGCAGTAAAGCAATTGTTAATTTATTTAAAAAATCAAAATTTTCGCCAAATGATATCGCCTAAATTTCGCGAATAACACCCTGAAAAATGTATGGTAATAATTTAGCCTCCCTTACAAAGAATTTGGTTCACAAACCCTTATACACCCAAACGACAATTTAAAATCCGTGCATTGCACCCCTATGACCAATAAAAATATTTTAAAGATTAAGTGCGTATTATTTTAAGCCTCCATTCATGGTATAATCCAAAATGCTCAGGTTTTTCAAAACGTTACCGTTTGTATTTGGCGAAAAGGTTAATTGCCACCTACAAATAAAATGAAACAATCCAAAAGGGTACACGATAACACACCTACCATAAAAAATCGAACAGAACTTTTGTTTTGTAAACTTTCCTGTCTCAATATAGGATATTCTCAGTGATACAAGAACAATAAAAAATATGTAATCTAATTAGTAAGATTGTAGAATAGTATCTTTTAATTAAAAATTAAAATAAAGAATCCCATCTTAATTAAAAAAAATAATAACTTCTGGACTGCGTCGGACAATAATAGCAGTATAAAGAAGAAGCCTTCTTTAAACAATTTAACAAAACATATATTTACTTCACCTTAAACGCATGAGGATTAACCTAAACACACATATCACGCCTTCTGAGTAAATAAACTGATGATTTTTTTTTTTTTATATATATATATACGGCATAATGTTGCCATCAACAAAAGTAAGAAAGTACAAAAACTCAAACCAAATTATTAAGTAATAAGCATAAAATGTAAAAGTTCGACAACTCAAAGAAAGGTATAAAGTAACAAGTATAAAATGTTAAAATAATAAAATATCTAAAAGTATAAAATTTATAATTTAAAAAGGTTTTAAAAATTGAGTACTGCTAAGTATGAGCAATGAAGAAGAAAATAATTAACAGGAGAAGAAAATCTTCGATAAATCTAACTATTCATTGAAAAAGTTCAACATCAAGTTTCCAGTTGTGAAATTTTCATTTTCTATCACTCTTTTTGTGTCATTAAAGGCGTGTTGATTTTTCCCTATATTATGATAAGCGCTTATTGTTGATTTTCCATACCGCTGAGTAACGTTACCCTTAAAGTAAATGTTTATTTTTTATGTAATCATTGCTGAAAATATTAACAACTCTTAGATTTTTTGAGGTTTTCCTCAATAAGTTATTGCACAATAAAAATATACATATGCCCTGATTATTAGCACTATAATGGTGCCCAAGAAGGAGGTGGCGCAATACTGCATTATACACCAAAAATAATAATATTTTTTTTTATATTATCTGAATCACTTGACGAGTAGCCCTTTAATAGTTTACTCAGAAGTGCTGCATTACCCCCGTCGAGTGAGATTTATTATCTCGGGATGTCGTTTTCATGTTATGTATTTGTACCGCGTTATAAAATATAAAAGCATACGTACGTTCAGTAAAGCGCCGTTGGTATATAATGATTCAGAATCTGTTGTAAATGGCACTAGTCACCTTAAGAAACCAGATCTGAATAGTCAGACACTTTTTACCTTTCCTTTTTTCCACCTATTTCCTCTGTTTGCGCATTCAACTCAGCAGTTTAGATTTACTGGAGATAACCTAGTCCCACTGTCTCCGGCAGCCAGATCTCATTTGCGAAACTTTCATAAAAAGAATAAGAAAGTCAACTTGGAGAAAGACATAATTTCATACCTTAATATATAAATCTCTCTGTAATATTTTCATAAAAGAGTATGTGTGCCAGCGAGACAGAATGCATGCACAGTTTATATATAGGAATGAATGCGTGTCTCAATATCTCTTCTACATTATCTGCTCCAAAATAATTACCTGGATAAACGTACCTGCATGCTTAGTAACAACGCCTTACAGATAGCGCAGCCGGGACAGAATTTAAAAAAAACTACGCAGAATACGACCAATTGCAATATTTGGAATTGCAAAATTATAGACGTAAAAATATGGGAGCAGCTTTACGCGTCTGGCGATAGTTGGAATCGCAAAAGTGAAAAAGCCACAACAATTGGGCTATGTGCGTAGTCACGCTAATTCACGCGTCAGTGAGGAGGCAATCATCAAATATCATCAATTAATATCAAGACACACAAATCGGGCAAAAAAGGAATTAGCGGAAACTGGGAAATAGTTTCTGTCGCTGTAGTTTATATGAAAAGGAAGGAGTAAGGATAGGTTGGGTGCTGGAAGACGGGCCGTGGAGTCAGCAACCGGAAGGGCTTCTGCCGTTGTTTCTTGGGCCTTCGAAGTGGCCCAAGAAACATGGACGTTGGTTCTTTGGAGTGCATCTTCCCGTAAGCGCTGAGATAAGGACTTTTTTATAAACTGTTTCAGCTATTTACAAATGAAGAGAGATTATAAAAAAATTGGACTGACTGTCCTCAGACAAGGAGATCTTTGTTCAAAGAGAGATTGGACCAGGCCCTCATTTATATGATTATGAACTGTCACCAGAACGTAAAAGATCGTTCTTGCTTGGTAACCTTACTGAATAAAATTTCTCCTTGTTAAGTGATCTATGTTTTCCAAAAAAGTTTCTCAAAGTGTTATGTGCTCATTGTAAGCGAGTGTTTAATATTTTAGACTCTAGTGAAAACAATTTGCGCGCGAATCTGTTAAACATTAAAACAAAATTATAGCTTCTTGTGCAACTTAGAACAAAGGTCTTGTCTAAAGGACATATTTGCTGTCGGTTTATACAGTAAAATAATGAAGCATACATTATTTATAGAGGCTTCAAATAGTTATTTTGTAGATTGTATAAATTTAGCTTCTACTTGGGAATTCGTTCTAGGTCTAGATTGTTTGAATTATATTTTAAATGTGGTTTACAATAAGGAGGTACGCAAATCTAAAACGAGGAGAAGAAAACCGAGTTATCATTTTGAGTAGAGGAATAAATCAACAAATAAATTAATAGTTTCAAAATCATGTTTCGTGTGTTGTAAAAGTAATAATTTTCACTGTGACTGTTGGTATTAGAAATAACTTTATAATTTATGTAAACGGGTAGGTCACATTAGTAAGACATGTAAGAATTGAAGTAAAGATAATATAAACATCTCTTAAATTCGATTTATTTCTTTCAAAAGTCTTTCGACAGCTGAGTTCTTCATTCACTCTATTTTCTAAGAATAGGGGTTACCACACCAACGAATTACATTAACTTTTCCATATCTTAAATCAGAAAAATTACACAACGTTAGATGAAAGATTATTGTACGATAAAGCCACAAAGTTCTTGTTTACTATGTGAAAAATCATAGGGACTCGTGGAAGTTTAGGCAATAGAAGTTAGAACCTCCTTACATTTCAAAAAAAAAGTTAGGAGCTTTAAACCCACGAAGGGTTAATTTTCACAGTAGCTAGAAGGTCATTCCATCTCAATTGGCGGCCGTTTGAAAGAGAAAGATGGGTCGAGAGGCTCAGATAGGTAGCTCCAAGGTTGGTTCATCACATTTGATCCACTTGACCAGGAGGTTAATCTATTTGCAAATCACGAAGCTTTATTTTCTTTACGTCCATTTTTATTTCCTCCACCCACGAAAGGCAATTTCATTACAAGTATTTAAGCCAATATAAGGAGGATAGCAATTTTGGGTACTACCTACTCTCTCACTTGGCTGTGGGATAGTTTAAAGAGTGCGTAAATAATATGTTATGACAGAAGACATTTCAATGTTTTAGGTACAGTTACATTTAATGTATCATTTAAAAAATGTATTTGTAGATACGGAATTCATTGTAATTGAAAACTGTAGGTAAAAATTTCTTAAAAAATTTGAAATTGATATGGTATCAACCTTGTAAATTAATATATGTATCACATTTTCTCTTCTTCAACTTCCTTAAAATTAAAACCGGAATCGCCATAGTTCACCATTTCGTGGCCTCGAATAGTTATATCTGTAGCACGGTAATTAAAAAATAATTATGAATGTAAAAGTGTTAGCAAACTTTGATAAAGCCGTAAGCTTAATTGAACGTATCTCAATGCTCCAAGCCACGAGCTTTACATTTAGGAAGATTCAGTTTAAATCTCCACTATTTTCCGCAATGTAAATCCGCTCGTTTGCTCTGCTTACTTATCTTACGATTAAGAAGCTATTTCCCAAATGTAAACACAAATTTTAAACTAAGTTCTCGTTCATACATTAATATTTAATTGCTAAAGCAACATATTTCAACCTTCCAATAGTTTCAAGGAAATTGTAAAGTTTCAGTTTAATGCCTAAACAAACAAAATGTATCGCCAGAACCCGAGGATTAGGCAAAATAAGATTTCGTCGGGAAAATGTTTAAACGTTTTACTTTCGTAAGGGATTAAAATATTATATTTTAAACCTTTGAGAAGGGTTGTTTGCCAGATAATAAATATTTATATGTGACATTTTATCAAATATCACGAAAAAATTACTATCGTTGATTTGGTATTTCCATTAAAAAATTAACTCTGAGAATGCGATACCTTTTTTGATTCTTTTTTGTTTGTTTCTGTTATATCTGCCTTACTTTGTAGATTTAAGTGTTGGGAACTATTTGTAAAAAGTAAAAGTTTCTACTTATTATTGTGTTTATTTACGTTACAAATAATAGGATTTAGCTACACTGTTCATTACCCGAGGGTTGGTAATTCTCTGTTTCCAGAAGCTTGTTCCTTGTCAATATCATGAATTATTATTGTGTTTATTTACGTTACAAATAATAGGATTTAGCTACACTGTTCATTACCCGAGGGTTGGTAATTCTCTGTTTCCAGAAGCTTGTTCCTTGTCAATATCATCTCACAGGTAATTGTTACGCTCAAGCGACATCTGTCGGACTCTGGAGTAAGCTTTATGACTAGCGCCATCTGTCGCTTAAATACTCAACTTATTACCATACATCACAGTTTCGTTGTTTCTAGTTTTTATGTTTATGACTAAAAAAATATTTATTTGAATAGTCAAACATAATCAAAGTATTATGTTTTTTGTATTTTATTCGAATAATTCGAGATTTAACGTGTGTATGTAAATATTATATTTAAGACTTATCTGGTAGGTAAAACAGAAAAAAGCGATTTAAATTGTCTAAAAGTTGCTGTAAGTAAAGATAGAATAGTTTTTGGCATATTTTATAACAATACTAAACATATTTTAGTTCCCACCAGGCTTTACAGATTCAATTTTTGCTGGATAAATCCTTCATAATTTTCAGTATTAGCAAGAATTCAAAGATTGTATATAGATCCGTTCGTATACTCATACATCATATTATAATATAAACATTTCATTAATTTATGCTACCTTAACTACTTCAGGTATATCCACACATTATTATCGCCCGTGTGGGATTTTTTGTTAATTATATTCTTGTTAAATTACTCAACAATTTTTTGGTAATTTCTTTCTTCGCATAATATGTTTTTTGTTATTTTCTCTTGCCGCTTTAAAAGAAGGTTTGTTTTATTTTATTGGGATTCTAAAAATAAATTGTCAATTTATTTGTACACCGGCAAATATCTTTTATCTTTCATTCAATAAGAAAATTTAAAAAAAAATTCAATAACTGAAATAGAAAAACATAGAGACATAATTATTTATCTTGATAAATATTTAAGTGCCACCTCTTGAACCTGGAATGCTGTGCTCCCAATATTATTGGAATATTTAATGTGTTGTAATATTGCTGGACTATTCTAACCTCAATTACATTTTTAATGCAAAATTTAATCAAACAATTTTTAATCAAACACGCAACACGCTCAAACACATAAATCATTATAAATGCCGATTTACATTCTCTTTTAATATTTTTCTTTTAGTGTGATAATTATATTTTAATTTTTAATCTTTATTTTTAGTTTAAATTTATCTTTATTTTAATGTTGTTTTTTTTTTTTAAATGTATAATTTCTTATATTATAAAATGGGGGCCTCAGCACGGGTAAACAACCCAGTGAGGCTAACATTACTGAATTAAAATATGAAATATTGTAAAATAATGTATCAACAATGAAAAAAAAAAATTAAAAAAAATGCAATACAACAATTTATTTATAGTTTTTAGTGGTTAGCCCAACCCTTTAGGTCTTTAGCATATACACCGTTACATTTCTTAAAAATTTTCTAAGAAAGTTGGAGAATTTTTGTGTATTTCCGCTTCTAGATATCTGAACTATCCTAAAACTCATAACTAATTAATGCAAATTTAATGATAGAACGTCCAGCGTCCTGCCAGCAGGACTTTACGTACTACCGGTAGGACGTAAGTTTTTTGTTTATATGCGGCTTTGTAGGCCTGCTAGCAGGATGCCGTTAACTGCATTGCATAGTGCGTCTCTTTCTGATTCAGCGAGTTTTTGAATCGTATTTCTGCGATCAGTCTGGCCAAAATGGCGGCGAGTATAAGACGTGGGGTCCGCGTTCGCGTCAAAGCCACGTATTTCGACGAAAATGATGGCCTAAACACATGGAGTCGCAAACATTTTGGTGATAATTACGACATTAGTTATTGTTGGGGCACTGTAAAAAAGTTAGAAAACAATTATGCAAGGGTATATTGGGAAATTGACAAAAAAATATCAACCGTGCCCGTTGGAGTTCTAATTGCTGAAACCGAAAATGACAATTTAGTGGAAGCAAATACAAATGAAGAACATTGTAAGTACAAACTTTCTTATTTTATTCATAGGCTTACGTTTATAGTAAGCCTAGTATATTCCCATAGAAAAAATAGTACTTGGAGGTTGCTTGTTCGTTTCCATTATTTACGTGATTGACAATTTTTTTTTGACAGGCACAACATAAATTAACTTTGCTAAGTTTGACTTGTATGGGTATGTATGCGTATGTATTTGCGTGTCTGTGTGTGTGGGCGCGTGCTTGCCTGTGTGTCTGTGCCTGGGTGTGTGTGTATTAAAAATATTTTTATTATTTTTTAACTGATAAACTTTATTAATGTTTATAAGACAAGGTTTTTATGCATATCACAAAGGATTACAAATTATTATAAGCAATAATTATTAGCCAGAAACACCCATACAAATTGAAAAAATCTTCCGAGAAGATATAATAACTGCCGACGACGAAAAATAATAATATTTGACAATTCTAAGTATTCACCAATAAAATGTAGACATAATTTGTCGCGACGCTATCTAGTGGGGAATTTAGCAAGTAAAATTGCCTTCCCTACTATAATAAAGTATGTTGTTCTTAGGTGAAATAATAAAATAAGCAATAGTTGTTGAACGAAATATTTCTAATACATATTGAATAATTTGACGGGACAGGAGATAGGCCGGCGTAGCTCAATGGATCGATCACCTGACCGGAAATCAGGAGGGTGTGAGTACCGTCGCGACGCGTCGGCGGTTATTATTTCTTCTCGGAAGATTTTTTCAATTTGTATGGGTGTTTCTGGCTAATAATTATTGCTTATATTTATTTGGAAAATAATTTTAAGTTTAAATATATTGAGTACCTACACCCCTTTGCGTCTGTTGATCACTAATAATGGATTTTTTTTCAGCATCGTCTGAATCGGGTTCTTCTTCTTCGAGCGAAGATGACGAGACAAGTATTTCAGTACATCCGAATTCAAGTACAAGCAACGTAAATTCTGCTCGAAATACAACAGTTGCAAAGGGTGTTACCTGGACTTTTCATGAAGCAATACGTGTCGATCAACGACAACAAGGCTATTTCAAAGCTACCTTGCTAGTACCATTGGGGCCCGCACGAAGTATCAAGGATGCATTTTTCATGATATTTCCGAGAGAGAAGCTTAGTTACATAGTCCATTGCACCAACTATTCGTTTCCAGCAAGACAAAAACTGTTGAACGAGAAGGAATTATTAACTGTTTTTGGCATATTATATGCTATGACTCTTCAAGAACTTCCAGATCGACGATCCTATTGGAATACCACCTCTGATGGAATATATCCCCCTGCAAATTTTGGACAAAGATTTGGTATGAGCCGCCAAAGATTTGAGATCATTCTCATGGCATTGCGCTTCACACAATCCTCAGACCTTGATTTTTCTGATAAATGGCGTAACACTAGAACATTAGTAACGATGGTGAATGATAAACTAAAAGATACCATCCATCCTGGGTCAAAAATAACTGTAGATGAATCCATGTTCGCCTGGTATGGAAGGGGTGCGTACTTCAAAAACGGAATGCCAGCAGTTATGAAGATTAAAAGAAAACCAAAAGGAGTCGGTTGTGAAGTAAAAACAGCGTGTGATAGTGACACAAACATTATGATCAGAATGGAAATTAATGAGGGCAAAGAAGCAATGAGTACGAAGAAATGGCAAAGAGAATTTGGCGCAGGAACTGCAACTACTTTGAGATTGACAGAGCCATGGTATGGTTCTGGCAGAGTTATAGTTGGTGACTCTTGGTTTGCTTCAGTCAAAACAGCTGTGGAGTTATTCAAAGTTGGATTGTATTTTATTGGACTGGTAAAGACAGCACATAGTTTCTATCCTGTGTCTGAGATGGCAGCTCAGTGTCCTACGCATAAGGGGGCATCTGTTGTGAGTACAGCAGAAAAAGACTCTGTGCAGCTCACTGCCTGTGCCTGGAGAGACAAAAAGATTCATACATTTGTAGCCACTTGCGAAACGACACTGCCTGGCCTGCCATCACGCAAAAGAAGGTGGGACGATGAAGGAAATTTATTTTACCGAGAAGTCGATCGGCCTAAATTAGTCCAGCAATATTTTGACGGGGCTGCGGCTATCGATATTCACAATCACATTAGGCAGGATGGATTGGCATTGGAGAAAGCTTGGGGCACACAAAAATGGGAACATAGAATATATGCCTCAGTTCTGGGCATTATAGAAACGAATGCGTATTTGGTTTTTAATAATTTCTTTCGCTCCGAACATGATCAGGTGTCTCACAGGTGGTTTACTACCAACCTGGTATTAGCTCTAACTATTAATGACGATGATAACCTACAAGAGAATGAGCCGCCACCACACGAGAACATCGCTCACAGCGGAGAACACATTCTTGAGGCCCTGTCAAAATCAGATGACAGAAAGAGAGTTCAACGCAAATGTATAGTTTGCTCCAGAGTCAACAAAAAACAGCAGAAGGCGAGCTTTTTTTGCAAGACATGTGGTCCGCGATGTGTTTTATGCTCTCCACAGACAGGAAGAAACTGCTTCACCTACCATATCGCGAATGGAATTCCAGCATAATCCTTTTTTTAATTTTCTCAAAGTAAATACAATTTTCACTTACGTTTTTTTTTCTTCATTTTCTTGTTTATTTTCTACCCTGTTATATTAATAAGCGCCCATGTCTTATTTTATTATACCTTTTTTTAATTTTCTCAAAATAAATACAATTTTCACTTTCGTTTTTTTTTTCATTTTCTTGTTTATTTTCTACCCTGTTATGTTAATAAGCGCCCATATCTAATTTTATTAAATAAAATACAGAAAGTTTGTCACCTCTGCCTATTTTTAACATGCATAAAAGTCGAGTACTGCTAGAAGGACAGCCTCTTATATTCATACAAAAACCGCAAAAAATTGCGTACTGCTGGCAGGACGCACACTCGTCGAATTGTCCTTCCGGAAGCTCCTTCCGGCAGGACAAGGGTTTGGACGTTCTATCATTAAATGCTTAATTTAAAGATGCTTTCAGATTTTTGTTATTAGAAATAAATGAATCATTTTTGTAATACTGAAATTTTGAAATTAAAAAGTTTAAAAAAATGGTTCACCTTACGTTTTTTCATAAAAAATAATTAATAAAATACCACAAAGTTTTATATTTTTTTCTCAAATTGCGGTCGGAGTCTGTGGTTTCATAGCAGTTTACATTTTAATAATTCTTTGCTTAATTTTTATATTTGAATATAAAGCTTTTTATATTATCTTTCTAACACCAATTCTTACATATTTTTAACGGTGACCGGATAAATCATCAAAATGATAAATCATCACATCTTTAAAAAGTTATATGAAGTCATGGAAAGTGATGAAACAAAAATTTTACTAACTGGGTTAAGTAGGTTAGTTTAGGTTAGGTTTAAAATTTTTTTTGATCTTTTCTAATGAATTTATATCACTTTTTAAAGGTGTGTTGAGTTTTGATTGTGTTGATTTATCATGGAACCGTTTATTCCCAAAACCGTAAAAATTAGCCAGAAATGTTAAATATAGCTCATTTTATAATACTGTTCACAAATAATATGTAAATATGTGTTAATGTTATAATACTGTTCACAAATAATAAGTATTCATGTTATAATACTGTTAACAAATAATATGTGTTCATGTTATAATACTGTTCACAAATAATATACAAATATGTGTTTACATGTAAGAACACAACCCCAAATGACTCATCATTGTTCCAATATTTTTTTAATAAATTCCCCCAAAAATTAAAAATTTATCTTAAATAAAAATAATTATTTGATTATTTTCATTTAATTAATTTTTAAGATAATATTTAAGATTATTTGCAAGTGATCTACAACTAAGAATTAAAACTAGTGCCTTTTTATTTATTCTTTCAGAAATAATTTAAAAATTTAGAAATAAATATATATAGACCGGTTAGTAGCCGAGTTGACATCGCGTTTGGGTCCCACCCAGGAGTAGAGTGTTCAATTCCTCGGTCAGAAATATTATCAGGTTATTCGTAACCCGGGAAAATTTGTCTATCTTTTAATATTTAAAAATATTGGTTAATGGTTATATAATACATGTAAAATATAAAACAGAGGTTAGTAAAGGGATCCCATTAAGGTACTGCCTATGTGTGGGTAATGTAACAAAAATTAACTGATAAAATAATAATGGAAATGTACTTTAAAAAAATATATATAAAACAACATCAAGGTAATAAGGTTATAACGTAATTTAAAAGTTACGGTATTGTAAAGTAATATTGTTGTGATGAAGTGGAATGTAAAGTTACATGATGAAATTTTTTTTTTAATACAAGTGGGTATATAATGAATGTTTTGAAGTTATGGTAATACTGCAGCTAAAAGGAAACATTTATATTTTTACGCAACACCTCGCAGGAGGTCCTTGTCTGTACAGGGGAGCTATGTCGCCACCAGGTTGGGCAGCGTTGACAGGTTAAGGTAGGGGCTGTAGGAAGGGATTTTTTTAATGCGAGTCTTGAAGAGGCCAGGATTATATGAAGGAGGAAAAACAGATGCCAGTAGCTCGTTCCAATTACAAACCGTCTTACACAAAAACGAGTCGAAGAAGCGGCCCGTTCTCATGAAGCCAACATCAACTGTGAACGGGTGTTGCGCTCATGTACGTCGAGTATCACGCCTGTGCACCAGTGCACCGGGATCAAAGCTGCTAGCTTCTAAGAGCAAGCTCCAATAAAATACCCGTAAAACAGGTTCAGCACGCCAACATTGCGTCCGCGCATTAGAGATGGAAATCGGTCTGTTAACAATGGACAGTCAATCAAACAGACAACCCTACTTTGCACAGAATCAAGCGAGATTATTAAGTTTTGTGGGGCTCTAGCCCAGAGGCGACTTCAAAATTCAATTGAATGGTTAGCAGCTGGTCACTATTGAACAGTCCTCTTTATAAAATGACCAGTTTCTTGGAAGCCAGATTTATATGTCAGAGCCCCAATACTTTACAACTTACAACTAAAGTAACTCATAATTATGACCATTTGGGTCTCAAAACATAATGTTAAATCGTTTAGATATTACAAATTAAACTGCCAACCCCTTTTAAAATGTGCTTCACTGTCACGAGAAACCACCAACTAAAATCCAGTTTTCTTCTGTTTGCTTTTTAGTCGGGTAACTTCGCTTCTAGTTTGGGACACTTGGATTAGTCCTGGAATTATGGGCTTCTCCGGTTTTCAGACTATCCTATTTGGATTAAACACGATTCCCTCAAAAGCCGTAGATAGAGTCTGCAGTTTTATTGTTGTTCAAACTACTATCACAGTAGTATTGTTTTGAGTCTGAGATGGTATTTGATTCGAGATTAGGGGTCCAAGCTAGATCTACAAACGTGCATTGAATGAATAATCCAAGCTTCTTAGAATAATCGAGTCAAATTGGGGTTGATTTGAAATTGAGAGGGGTCTTTTTATTGACAGATGAAATGGACATTTTAATCAATTTCGAGCATTTTTATAGGTCTTATTGAATTATCATCATAGTAATAAGAAGTGTTCTGTTAAAATTGGAAAAGGGATTAAAGTAATTTTATGTATTAATACTCCGGTAACTTCGAAGTAATGATGTTCAAATCGATTAAATTTTGACACTTTTGAATCACATAAAATTTTAACATTATTTTTAATTCGAAATTTGTAAGATGCGTCAATTGTATACACCAGGGTAGGTGCCAACACTCCATTGTATTTATATATTTATATTTTATTTATATTCATTCCGAAAAAACATAATAATTCAAATAATAAAAGAAAAACAAAATCACAGTTTTTCAACTGAAATACTTACTCGTCAAAAACATATATTCCCAATACAAAAATGTAACACCTCATTTGCACAACATCATTACACATTTCTAGGCAAAAATACTTTAATAACCTACCTGATAATATCAGAAAAATCGAAGACGACAAAACCCTACTCAAAGCTATCAAAGAACATTTCAATTTAAAAAAATCAAAATAACGAAATTCTTCAAATAAATAATATAACGTTATAAATCGTTAAATTGTACATTGTTGATATACATTTTTATTTTTAATGTTCTTAACTCCTTAAATTATTAATAAGAATACTCACAATAAATAATGTTCATCTCGATACTCAGCATCTCTTTTAAACACAAGCGTCTGCTTCCATAAAAGAGTAACAACAAAAAATTCAAAAAAAAAAATTGTGAAAACTAATTTTTATATATCATTATTGTTAGCAAATATTATTATTCATAGTAAACTATTTAATTATTAAAAAAAAAATAAAAAAATTGTGGACTGCTTGCTTGAGAATCGAAGCTAGCAGTCCACAATGGAGTGCTGGTACCTACCCTGATCTATGGAATTGGCAGAGGAAGGATGAAGGTAAAACCATGTATGATCGTGTTATGATCGTCAATTTGGTAGGCGGGAATGGGTACCGCCGCCCTGGGAACCATTTATTGGATGACCAACACCTCTGCCACAGGTCACCCCAAGTGGTTCGCTACGTTTGGTGACTTAGCAGGGGTGCCCGGGTTCATGGGTTAAGGTTTGCCCAGGTCTTGGTGGCGGGTGCGTCGGCCCACCTTCTGCGTGGCGGGCCGGTTGGGAGATGCTGGTTGAGGGAGACCCTTTACAACCGGATACCGCTGTCCGGGCCGCTCGATAGTACAGGGGCCCGACCCTCAGGCTCACGACTAAGGGTGGGCTGCCCCATCAGCGAGTGAAAAAACCCCGCCACTGCTGTTGTGCCGGTTCGTGATCGGAGGGGACCCAGCAGCAGCGTTTGGGGCGCATTGGATGCCCTCTCCAGCCGGACTCTCCCAGCCTATCGCCTAGCACCGCAGTGGGTGGGCTGGAACCAAACGCTCATCACTCCTGGACAGCCTGAACCCCATATTCCTACCCACCCTTCATACCTTTCCATTCCAGACCTTCCTTTCACTTCATACCCTTAAAAAAAAAAAAAAAAATATATAAATCATGAATATACATAAAAACAAACTTAACATCTTTACAGCGGCGAGTAGCAGGCGTCCCCGGTGCGGGCCAAAACTGTTGGTAAATTTTGCCAACATTCGCGGCCTGCACACAAATTTAAATTCCGTCCATCACCATCTTTTGTCCCAACGTCCCAACCTTCTTTTCCTATCCGAAACTCAGATAGCCGAGCCGCCAGACTCCTCCTATCTGGACTGCCCGGGCTTTACCCTCGCAAGCAAATTCCGACTGAAAGGAGGAGTCTGCCTCTATAGTCGAGCTGACGTCAACTGTGTGCGACTATTGAGTCTGGAAAACTCCAGATTCGACGTAATGTGGGTGCGCGTCAATCTTGCCAGTACGGCAAGATTCTACGCATGTCTATACCGCTCACCGAACCATAGCGAATCAGACACTTCCGAGCTCTTCAAACATTTGAGCGATACTATTGATGATCTCTTGCCCCGCTACCCTTCGGCCGAGTTTGTTGTTCTGGGGGACTTCAACGTTCATAACGAACCATGGTTGAAGTTCTCAGGCCCAACGGACTCGGCTGGCCGACAGGCGGAATCCTTTGCCATTTGCTACGGATTAGAGCAATTGGTTCAGGAGCCTACAAGGGTTCCTGATGTCCAGACTCACCGCTCCAATCTGTTAGACCTATTCTTAACTACTGTGCCACACGGTTATAAGATTGACGTCGCAGCGCCTCTGGGATCATCTGACCACTGCCTAGTGACGACATCAATCCCCGTTAGCCTCAGACCAACCAATAAGAGGCTGAGGAGAAAAGTGTGGCACTATAGGTCAGCAGATTGGTTCAGTATGCGGGCCCATTTCAATGTTTTTCCGTGGTCAGCTGTTTGTTTTCGGACTTCGGACCCTTCAAGATGTGCCCAGGAGATTGGTGAAGTCATCAATTCGGCGATGGATGGCTTCATACAATCGACTACTAAAGAAACTGGTGTGGGCTCAAAGCCGTGGTTCAGTCGACAATGCTCCGAAGCAGTTCGACGAAAAAACGCGGCTTACCGAGCCTACAACACATCTCGAACGCCCGAAAGCAGATCAGCATACAACAAATCGGCAAAGGAATGCAAGAAAATCATCAATATGTCAAAATTCGAACACGACCTGCAGATCAGCAAAAAGCTGGCTGCCTGCCCGCATGGCAGCAGAGCATTCTGGTCGCTTGCAGGCTCAATAGGTCGAAATTTTTGCAAACCCAGTTTGCCACCTCTTACCAGACCTGACGGCTCACTAGCAAACACCGCCACCGAAAAGGCAAACCTTTTAGGGAAAATGTTTGCGGAAAACTCGACCCTTGACGACGGGGGTGCTGTTCCGCCGTCGGTTCCTCACTGCGGCTTCTATATGAAAAAGCTGAAGATCCGGCATCGGGATGTACTCCACGTCATACGGGGGCTCGATGTTAACAAAGCTAGTGGACCTGATGGAATACCTGCCCTGGTATTGCAGAGGTGTGCTGCGGAAATAGTTCCAGTTTTGACAAAGCTCTTCAAAATGTCCCTGAAGTGTGGCACTGTGCCCTCTGGTTGGAAAAAAGCGGTAATTCACCCTATTCCCAAGAAAGGTGACCGCTCCAACCCGTTCAACTACCGCCCCATAGCGATCACATCAGTTCTGTCCAAAGTGATGGAACGTGTGATCAACGACAAACAGCTCACATACCTCGAGAAGAACAAAATTATCAACGACCGTCAATACGGATTCCGGCGGAACCGCTCGTGCGGTGATCTTCTCGCCTATGTGACGCATGTTTGGGGGCGGTGCCTGGAACGTCACGGTGAGACCCAAACGGTCGCACTAGACATATCCAAGGCCTTTGACCGGGTCTGGCACCGAGGACTTGTCAACAAATTGCATTCTTACGGACTTCCCGCATCCCTGTGTACGTGGATTGCTGACTTTTTAAAGGATAGGTCGATTCAGGCGGTTGCTGACGGTTTCACCTCTTCCTCGCACTCCATAAATGCTGGCGTCCCACAGGGATCGGTTTTGTCTCCGACTTTGTTTTTGTTGCACATCAATGACCTTTTGACATGTGCACCGATTCATTGTTACGCGGATGACAGTACAGTTCATGATAGCTTTTTGTTTGACAAGCCCCCAAAGGGCACACAAACTCCAACGGCTCGGAGGGCTTTGAAGTAGAGAATGGACGGTTATCTCGAGAGTATTTCCTCCTGGGGTAAAAATAATCTCGTCGAATTTAATGTTTCAAAGACCCAATCCTGTCTGATTACGTCTTAAATGGATCCAAATGATAATCTAGTCTCCTTCAACGGAAGCAATCTTCCGAACAGGCCTTCTATTGATATGCTTGGTGTAACTATAAGTGACCAGGTACGGGAGCTCCATCGAAGCTAGAGTAAAGTTGGCCTCTCAGAAGCTGGGCGTACTGTACAGGGCCCGCAGATACTTTATTAGTACACAACTGCTCACCCTGTACAAATCGCAAGTGCGCCCTACTGTCGAATTTGGCAGCCATCTCTGGTCTGGAGCCCCAAAATACCTGAAAAAAACCCTTGACTCTGTGCAGAAACGGGCGGTCCGTTTGATAGATTCCCCAATCTTAACAAACGGACTGCAATCTTTAGAGCACAGGCGTCAGGTAGGTATACTGTCCTTGTTCTATCGGTATTACAATGGAAGATGCTCTGAGGAACTAGCGTCATTGATCCCTTCGGCACCGGTGCGTAGTCGGGATACACGCCAAACGCGCGCCCAACATTTGTACACAGTTGACACTTGTCACATGAGAACGGGTCGCTTCTACGATTCGTTCTTAAGTTCAACAGCTCGGCTGTGGAACGAACTGCCGGCCTCTGTGTTTCCTCCCTCCTACAACATGGGACTCTTCAAGACTCATGTTCACTCCTTCCTCTCCACAAAAAGACCCTCCACACAGCATCCCCAAAGATGACATAGGCCCTGAGAGAAATTATTTTTTTCAGGGCCTCCTGTGTGGAGTAAATATAAAAAAAAAAAAAAAAAAAAAAATTAGGAGATCCATAAATAATGTAAGCTTGATGTGAGCGTTATGAGTAAGATCGAGAAAAGGACGCTTTGACGGTTTGAGCATATAGAGCGAATGAATGAAGAAAGGAGTGCAAGGAGTACATATGACGTAAATGTGTGTAGTAGATGAAGTCGGGGTCGCCCTAGGAAGACATGAACATGTGGAGAGTAAGAATAATAGAAGAGTATGTATGATACAATATAGGACCAAGTTGTTTGGCAGTCGTCCTATCTGCCTACCCCTGTGGGTATGGTTAGTTAGTTAGTAAATAGATTAGTACCCACAAAAACTCCATCCCTAAACACGAGTGATTCTCAATTAGGAAGGTGTTAATTAGCAATAAAAATAAATAAATATATTTTTTTTTTAAATTAAAAAAAAAATTCAAACAAATAACATAAGTATTCAGGTAGATATCATACATTTTTTTCTGTCTATACATAAGTATAATTGTATGGAGAGATTTATGCTTTCTCTGAACCAAGTTGCGTTGCCAATATCAGTCTCATTTTAGTTTTTAATTTTTTGGTGTTATTGCACTAATAATATTTTCACATCAATTCCAATCAGAAGAAAATAATTTTCCGAGAAGAAATTCTGGGTAGGAACATGTATAAGGCGTGGGTCCATACATTAATCCATCCCCACCGCTGCTGTGCAAGTCGATGCGGTGGGTCCAGCCCTCCACGCAGCTCATGGGCATATGCCTTCGCTACGAAGACTTCCACAAACCCCACCCCACCCCAACCCGGGCACCACTGCTAAGTCACCAAACGTAGTGGAACACTTGGGATGACCTTTGGCAAAGGTTTTGGTTATCCATAAAAATCAACCCCACTAGAACAAAGCTTGTATCGAGGTTAACAATTTACATTTGAGTGAAGCAAACATAAAGTAATCACAAACATAAAGTAATACTACATAATACATAATAATTGGGAACAACAACAACAATCATAAACGTCAGACGACTATTTGAATGCTCCAACATTGAGTCACCAGATGATATTTTAACAGTACATTGTAACAATATTTGAACCATAACTACTTATAAATCAATATTCCCGAGAAGAAACAAAGTAGGTATATAATATACCCGTCTGCCTCAAATCAGTTCGATGTACTTCAATAACAACAATAAAGAATTGTAAGAAAAACATAATTTCTAATCTAATTTCATCCCAAAACCGTGCAAGAGTCCCGACTGCTTCCAACTCCCTAGAGCCGGTTCGACTATGGCTGAGGCTTAAGATTGTGAGGAGGGAAAGGAGATGGAGAAGAGTAAGGTAGGGATTACCTGGCTTTAAGATCCTGTCACCAAACACTGCTAAAGCCATTTCAAGCAACGTTTCAATGCTCAATGTATAATTTAGAGCAGCGGAATTTAATGCTGTAGTATCAATACGCATCCTTTTTTCACCCACATTATGTATATAATTGAAGTCTCCCAACTCCAAGCGTCAAGCTATGAAAAAGCCAGAAGTTTCTCGTTCAAGGCTAAAGTTTCGTCGCTATTAGCAATTTGGGACTTGGGACCGGAGCTTTATTGCTGGTCTGTAATACGGGATCATTAATTCCAGCCAATTAACATCGCCCAAGAAAGAACATTTATTGTTACAAGAACTGGGCAACAGACCATTTTTTATCGCCGTTTTATAGCCGATCATTACGCGATGAAAATAGATCCCACTTTGATGGGAAAGTTATGATGTTTTCAGTCTGACCGCTATGTTCTAATTTGGTGCTATTTAAAAACGTTTATTTTACTTTCATTGAGTTTAATTACCCATGTAAAATCTGGCAATATTCAAAGTGGTCTAAAAATATTGCAAAAGTCACATTATTGTGTATCATTGATGTATTATACACATCTGTTGTGTCTATTTCAAGGACGGAGGTACGCTAGATCGAGCTGATCAATAAAAATGTCGATGGACCACATCACGTAAGAATTATTTTTTCTCGGTTAGCTTTAAAAATTGAAAGATAATAAACAACAGAATTTTCACAATTTGGATTGTTTTGTTGTTAATTATTATGCATTCCAGCCATCGAAGACAGTTGGATAGTGACTTGATAATGAAATATTAACTTGTCAGAATTTTGTTTAAAAAGGTGTTTATTATTATTTTTTGCAATATACGATCTCGCCACAAAGTGCATGATTATTATTATTTTAATTGGTCTTTAAAATTAGAAAAAATACAATAGTTTAAAGGTAAATTTGTACAATTAGCGGTAAGTCCATAATATCACACGTATTTACCGCTTTATGTTGTCGAGGGGTAAGGCTCTCAACTAGCAAGCTGGCAGTCGCGAGTTCAATTTTTGTTTAAATTTTATTTGATTAAATTGTTATATTTTACACTTTGCACATATAAAATTATATATAGTATGTTTGCAGCACGTTCCAGAGTGGAAGATACTTTCAGTATCGCCCTGGTGTAAGACCACCATTCAGAATCGAAACGTTGCTTGAAATGGCTTTGGCAGTGTTTGGTGACCAGATCTGTATAGCCAGGAACTTTCCGACCTTCCTCTTCCCATCTCCTTTCCCTCCCCACTACCTTCAGCCTAACAACATACCAATATGGGATACCATAGTCTTACTGGCTCCAGACTGATGGGAGCATTTGGTAGTTGTGCAGTTTCACATAAATAAAACAGTATCAAAATGATGTAGGTTAATTACAAATTAGAGAATCTAATTTTTTCAACTATTATCTGTTGTTCAGAAGTTTAATTGAGCCTCGTTGAGTGAGATTAATGACAAGACGATTATTTATTTATAAGCGAATAATTATTATAAATAGTCGCCTGAAGAAAAATGGGGGTAATTATATTTGTCATTAGTCGCATTAAAACCACGGTCTCTGTTCAGGGTTGTTAATTTTAACAAAATAATGAAACATTATTTTATCTTGATTGTTTGATTTGTGGTGTTATTTTAGTTTACTGCAGTATGCGTTAATAAATTATACAAGTAGATAAAATGTTTTTGTCTTTTCATTTCAGAAAGACGTTGCTAATATTGCTGTTATTTATTATTTAATGCTGAAAACTGTTTATCCTGAGTAGCTAAAACTCTCGTATTTGCACTTCTATAATGAAATTAGCGTAATTGTTTTTCTGAAAGAGGTATTTCTGTTGGTTAGCATTACGAATTTGCTATTTCAATTTGGTAGGCGGTTATGGGTACCGCCGCACCTAAAATTTATTTGATAACCAACACCTCTGCTTTATGTCACCCGAGTGGTTGGCTACGTATGGTGACTTAGTAGGGGTACCCGGATTCATGGGGTGAGGTTTGTCTAGGTCTTATGGGTGGATGCATCTGCTCGCTTAATGTGTGGCGGACCAGATCAAAATACACTGATTGAAGGAGTTAACCTTTTCTTATCTGTGGTGTGTATTTACTACACATTGCTTCTAATAACCTTAACCCTAGATTCATAACCATTCGTCCCACAGACCGCCAAAAACGTAAATTTGTTTCTAGTGTCTCGAGTGAAAGAGATAGAATGATGACCTCTCAAGTACCTTCCTAGATCGCTTGTTCATTAGTAACGCGGGTGTGCTTGCCTCGCAGTGAAGTCTTTTAGACAAGTTATAGACCTTTGAACGTCTGAGAGACGAATGATTATGAATAGTGTAACTTTTGACGAGAAGTTATTTTGAAAACATTATTTTTGATGAGTTCTGGTTATACAGAGTAAAAGAAAGTATATGATTTATTTATTTATTTATTTATTGTAAGAAACAAACAGCATTTTTTTACAGGATTAGTTATACAAGAGGTTACATATGAGGTAAGCCAAAATAGTTTCTTATGCTAATGTTGGTTAATGTGATATAATACAAGATTGACTGAAAATGAAATTAACAAAAAAAATAAAAATCATTTAAATATATTAGAAGGAAGAAGGAATAGGAAAGGGCAAGAGGCAGAGGAAGATGGGATGGGGACAGGAGACGCTCATGTTGTACCTTTTCTATAACTGTGCATTAATTTAATTAATATTTGTGGTCGTGCGCTTGACTTCGTTTCGGTATTTCACAAGAGTATTATTAAGAATATCGATATTATTAAATTGCGTGTTATATTGCGCGCATATACGGGGGATTGGAGAATTTTTTCTAAGGTTGGTTCTGCACGCGGGCAAATGAAAAAAAATGGTTTTGTCTGGTTGGCCTTGTAGGTATGTGAATTCTTAAATAATTTACGAGTTCAGGAGAGTCCAGGCCGTTATTCAGAATTTTGTATAAAAATATTTGATCAGATATTAATCTACGTGTTTGAAGTGGAGTAAAGTTGTGAAATTTTAAGGATTCGGTGTTATTTGCAAAGAGTAATTTAAATTTATAATTTATGTGTTTAAAAAATTTGTTTTGCACACTTTCGATTCTGTCAATATGGCATTGGTAGAACGGTGCCCAAATTAGTGTGCAGTATTCTAAGTGGGGGCGGATATACGTGGTGTAAAGGGAATACATGGTTTTAATATTGCGAAAAGGTTTAGATATACGAATTATAAATCCCAACATTTTATTGGCTTTGTTGATTACTTCGTTAATGTGTTTGATAAAATTTAGTTTTACATCCAGTACTACCCCAAGGTCACGGATTGATTCTATTTCATTGATATGTGTATCATGAAAGTTATAATTAAAATAAATTTTATTTTTGTTGCGCGTAAAAGATAATTTGTTGCACTTAGAAATGTTTATGATTAATTTGTTTAATTTACAGTATGCAAAAAGACGATTTAGGTCTTCTTGAAGTTTTATGCAGTCATTGATAGATTTGATTACTAAGTATATTTTTTTGTCATCTGCATATGCAAGGTAGTTAGCATGTAAAAAACATTTATAAATATCAAATATATATACATTAAACAGTAATGGTCCCAGATGGGAACCCTGCGGTACGCCAGAGGGCACAGTTAAGAAACTAGACTTATGATATGATATTATTCTATATGAGTTATTATTTATAGTTACATCTTATTTTATCGTTCAAAATGTATTATTGTGTGTATTTTATATCAAATCTTTTTATTTTATTTTAGAATGGATGATCGGCAAATTGATGACTATTTGAATCGTTTATCTGATTCTGGTGATGATGATTTTACCAGTCAGCAAAAGGATGTAGAAATCAGTGATGTCGAAGATCATGTGGAATTAGATGAAATGGTCCGACAGTGATAATGACATGGTTACGTAAAAGACACGAAATGTCAACTTTGAAGAGATGCCTAAAAAGGAAAATTGCCGAATGCTTAGATGAAATGCCTACCATTGCCACACCTGGTCCAATTGGTACTCAAAAAAAGGTTTGTGGTTATTGTGATTATAAAAAACGGCAAATGACAAGGTTCCAATGCAAGCAATGCAAAAAGTATATGTGCATGGACCATCGCGGCCTCATGTGTGTGGAATGTACCGATGAAATTTAATTTTAACTCGTTTATTATTTTTTTGTTACCTAATTAAACATATAAAAGAGTGCCATACTTAATTTATTTATT
Source organism: Hesperophylax consimilis (assembly GCF_061612785.1). NCBI lineage: Eukaryota > Metazoa > Arthropoda > Insecta > Trichoptera > Limnephilidae > Hesperophylax > Hesperophylax consimilis. Next base: position 4,386,407 of record NC_142850.1, read on the forward strand.
TTATTTACAAGTACCCCAAAACTCGTCACTTAAATTTAGTTGTCTGTGAGATAAATGTTTATGAATAATGTTCCTCTTAGATAAGGTTATGAATCTAGGGTTGATAACTCCATAAATATAATAAATTTTGGGTTCAGATTTAATGTATTCCTCCGTTATACATTTATGCACTGAATTAAAAAAACATATTTTATATAGTTTTCAAATTCAATTAAAAATCAGAGATTTTTGTCAAAAATCGGGAACAAATACACCAATACAATCAACCGTGTGATACTAATACGCGAAGAGTGTGCGAGAAAATGACACGCTATTGATGTCCCGCTTTAATTCGCTATGCGGAAACATGAGCCATCCACATCTGTATTTCTGTTCTATGTCTGCAGTTGTATTTTGATTTAGACCGTCGATACCTACGACCGCACAGCTCTGTTTGTGCCAGCCGCCAGCCAATTGGCCGTGAAACGTCGTTAAATGGGGACCCTTCGCACGTTTCTTTAGCATCTGCCGATGGTTTTTTTCATGTTTTCAGCAATTAACTTACAATTATTATCACTTTTGATATGAAATACAATAAACATAATTGGTTAACTATGAATATTCATATTTTTCCGATATTAAATCGCTTATTTTGAGATGTGTATTGACTACACAGCACCGGAACGCGTTGATTTTTTTTAGCACAGTAAGGGAAAGGTTAACCTCTCCAACGGGATTCTATCGGCCTGCACCACAGTGGTAGAAATGAATTCATACGTCCGTCACTCCTATACATACCGACCTTAAGATTTCTACCTACCCCTCATACATGTATCTTTCCGATAACATCCTTTGCTTTATTTCCTTAAATATATCCTCCATTCAGCACCTCTAAAGATGGTATAGGCCATGTGGATTTTTTTTTCATTTACGGCACAGCTTTACAGCCTCTATAAACTATACGCCACTAGTTTTTGCAATGTTTTCAGCTTGAAGGATCATTCCCACCAAGTAGGTGTGAAGTTTTACGTATCCATTAAAATGTAAACAATGATGTTTGTAGTGACGAACTATTGGGAGAATACGATCCGTTAGCAGAGCAACCTAGAACATTAGTGACTTGCAGTACGGGCCGCGCGGCGTGGCCTGGAGAATTCTAGAAGTCAGGTATGCTAGCGCTGCGAGTGGCTCATACTATTATAGCCAAAGATATTAGAAGAACTATTAGAAGAACGAGATATGCTATGTTGGCTGCCGGACCGTAGGCGGAGTACTACCTAATTAGGGTACTTTGAATACTATCGGGACGTGTACGCACAGAAATCTGTTCTATGTATTAGTGCGGATACCTTAGCGGAAGCGAAGGTGTGCAGTAGTATTGGTGAACAAAACCGGCGACACTGGGCAAAACAATTCCACACAGTATGAACTGCTCATAGCACATCTCGTTCTTCTAATATATTTGATTATAGCGCATCGCTACATATTTTTTTTTAGTCCAAAGATTTTTAGCGAGAAATCCGATGGCAAAACAAATCATTTATTGATATCTGGGTATACTTGTAATGGACCAAATTGCACATCTTGGAAAATGTTTTTTTATGCGAAATTTGGGTAAAGGTCACTATTGTTGTTATTTGTTCATGATTTACCGATTTCCGCGCCGGTTTACTTGCGTGAACTGGCCGAAAAACAAGCTACCGACATCAACTTTCCTCCTACCTTTAATCCGGAAATCTTCAAGATCCCGCACACATTCCCTCTTAGAATCCCCTCGCAACGCTTCTCAGCCGGATGGCGATTGGCGATGAGGATTCCCTCTGAACCACACAAGCGTAGGGGCATAAAATAAATAAAATAACAACAACTTTGAAAAATTACTAAAAAAATGTTGATATACATGAACCCATTCCCGCATTCTAAAAATATGTAAAAAGCGATAAATATTAACTAGAAACTAATAATTGGGTTATTCCACTCTGTAAAGCTAATGGCGATGGAAAATATACCATATCGATTACACAATGTGCTAGTAGTTCTGTGAATAGTAGACCTTGCGTTCAAAAAAGTATGTTGTCAACAAACTGCCTTCTAAAGGACTTTCCGCATCATTGTGTACATGTTTTTTGAGGGAAAGGTCGATGCACATAATTGCCAATGATTTCACCTCTTCCCCATGCTTAATAAATGCTGGCATCCCACAGGGATCGGTTTTGTCTCCGACTTTGTTTTAATTGCGCATCAATGACATTTTGTCGTATGCACCAATGCATCGCTACGCGGATGACAGTAGAGTTCATGATAGCTTTTCGTTTGAAAATCTCCAAAGGATAACCAAAATCCAACAGCTCGGAGAGATTAGAAGCAGAGAATGGACAGTTACCTTGAGAGGGTTTTCTCTTGGGGAAGAATAACTTAGTCGAATTTAATGTTTCGAAGACCAAATCTTGTCTGATAACGTCTAAAAGGGATCAAAATGACAATCTTATCTCCTTAGCGGAAGCAATATTCTCAACATGCCTTCCATTCATATTCTTGGTGTAATTTTAAGTGGCCAGCTCAGGCCTCTATCGAAGCCAGAGTCAAGTTAGCCTGTCAGGAGCTGGGTATAATGTGCAGGACCCGCAGATAGTTTTATAGTACACAACTGCTGTTCCTGTACAAATCGCCCCACTGTTGAATTTGGAAATTACCCTAGTCTGGAGCTCAAAATTACCTGAAGAATCCTTGACTCTTGGCAGAAAAGGGTCAGTTCAACAGCTAGGCTGTGGAACCATTTGCCAACCTCAGTGGTTCCTCCTTCCTGCAACATGGGTGTCTTTAAAACCCGTGTTCATTACTTATTCTACCCAAAAAGATCTTCCACACAGCATTCCCAGAAATAAAATAGGCTCTGAGAGGAATTGTTCTTTTCAGAACCTCCTGCGTGGAGTTAAAAAATTAAATAAACCATGTTTCTAAATTTCTCTCATTTAATAAATCAAAACCATTTTAAAATTTTTCTCAAGAAATGTCACTATCACCATGACACTTGTTTCAAAGTTTTTTCAGGCAGGTAGGTACCATAATGTTGAAAAAATGCGATTGAGAATGTCCAAATAAATTCGAAAAAACTTGCAAATAAAATCTTTAATAAACCATTAAAACGGCCATCATCTTGAACATAGAAACAAATTTACGAGACAGACAAATGCCAATCGATGGAGTTAAAACAGCACTTCTCTATGCTCCATCAAATTTGTTCACCTTTTATTCTTCAATTTTAATTTAGATATTACAATCTCGACCTCCAAAAACCGAAATGTTCTCGAATACCACTATCACTACTATCTACCCACGGTAGAAATAAATTCTCTGAAAAACAACTGATGTCTTTTAATTGTAAAACTTTTCTCATTGCTCTAATTCTATATCCTGGTTTCGCATGCAGTTTTACATTATGCACGCTCATTCGTCTCAGTAAAACTGCATTTCACTGCATTAAATCTATTCGCATCCTTTCTTTTGTCTTTCTACATTACATAAGTTTCTCTACAGCTTTTAATAACGACAGTTATACTATTTGGTTTTACAATTATATGCAGCTACCTTTGTACGATTATAGGAATGCTCTCTTATTAAAATATGAATTGATAATTCATTTGGGATGTTAGAAATGATTATTTCTTATCCAAAAAACTGGATTTAAATTTGTATAAAAAACTGTTAGTTTTACTGGAACAAAGTTTAATGGCAAAAATAAGCATATTTCAGTGCACCCCAAGAAAAATCGAACCAAACAAAGTAATTAGTTGTTCAATACTATGTATTTATTAATTAATCCGAACATGTTAGTCTATTAATAAATAAGTTTTAACCCTTAATTTACCCGGTAGGTCCCTGGGACTCCATTGAAAACTTTTAGCGCTCATAAAACCGTTCGTTTTTGGAATTAAAAATTGTGCGTTCCACTACCTTCACGCAGTGACGCGCCAAATGCGAGGGAGAGCGGATTTCGATGTGCGTGGCTTCGATAGGTGAGTAATCACGCTAGTGGAGTCCGTGGGACTCCACCAGGGTATTAATGTTACAGTTTTAGTCTATTTACGGTATTTTTTTATTATTTTTTTCCCGGAATTTGAGAAAGTATTGTCACCTGTGTCCACCGTGTCTAAAAAGGAAAACTGTATATTTTTGCCATAGTTTTACTAAACCTATATGCCTTTGCTGTACAAAAAAAAAGCAATAACTATGTCACCAACCGTGACTGGAAGGTCATGCAAGTTTTTTTTTTGTTCGAACCTCGTTTTTTTTTACGTTTTATAAGAATTGATTATGTTTTTGTTATATTTCTTTAAAAATTATTTTGAAAAATTGTTTTGTTTTTGAAATGTTGAGACTAGAAGTTAGGTCTCGTAATTTTGTTACAAAAAGTGCCATATTCTAGAAGTTCCTTAATAAAAGACCGTGATTCTATAATTTTAAGTAAAAACCTATGCCATTGTAAAACCAAATATACAAATATATAATAAACAAATGTTACTAGCATTTCATTTAAAAAAGTGTTTTATTTAATTTTGAATTAACAATTTTATTTCCGGGAGTCCTGGGGGCTCCAACAGGTAAATTGTGTATGTATGAAGTCACCGGGTCAATCAAGGGTAAAAAAAAACAAAAGATATGAGTAACAACTTCTGAAGCCAGTCGGATTATGGCATCCCCAATTGTGGTATGTTGTAAGGCTCAATGAAAGGCAAGATTGATGGAAACCTATTAGAAGAACATCGTACCTGAAACATAGACGACTGTTACGAATGCAATTCCTCTGATTTGTTTCAGAAAAAATTCTGAAGGTGTTAATCAACCTCCAATACAAAAAGAAGAGTATTTTTTGTAAGTAAAGTGTTAATTGACTGGTCAGTAGGTGAGTTGGCATCGCGTCGTGTCCCACCCGTGCGTCGTGAGTTCAATTCCTACAGGGAGAAAACTTGCTGATAACAAATATTGCTAAATTATTAAAAATCTGGTAAAATTATTGGTATTCCTGTTAAAATCGGGAATTTACAGGTTTCCTAAAAATTCCTAAAATAAGGATGCCGAAACACGTGTCCTTAACCTTTCCGGGAGTAAGTTTCGTGATACTGGCCGTGCTCCCGGGAGTGAGTTTTTTTTTTTTAATTAAAAAAATATTTTTTTGATTAAATGTATGCATAATGATAGTATCAATGACCCAAAAATGGTTAAAAAAATCTTACTCACCATTTTCAGATTTTATAGCAAAAAAACCGGGATTGTTTTTTAGGAGTCACAAACCATTGGCACAGGAACAAAACGGTAAAAAAATGTATGCAACACAATTATTTTTACTTAGCACTATTATTGGAAAGTATATGGAGAAAATTTTAAACTATCTACATAAATTAGTATTTAATTAATACTGTTTTTTTTTGTATGGAAATCTATGAAACACGGATGTACACAAAGAGCAACGTCACACTCATAGCACATGTATCTTGTCTCTTTTCTTTGAGGTTTCCTTATTCATCAGAAGAGGAATCATCGGAGAATAATGTCAGGTCATCGATGGTTTCGATATTTTCGTCTTCATTGTCACTGTTCATCAAAATATCAGTGATTTCATCATCTCGTAAATCCATCTTGAGTAGGTTTTTGAAGATTTTAATAGTATGATTTCGTTAGAAAAATCACCACAAATTAATATAAATTCTCGCTGAGAAACACAAATAACAATGAAAAAAGATTAAACACGTCGATCAAAATGCTTGAAAATTCACAAAACCACAAAAAAGTTATTTTAATACTGTTTTACACGAGGATACGTCACAAGAAAGGTTAGAGGTTGTAGGTTTTTGAAGATTTAAATAGTATGATTTCGTTAAGAAAAATCACCACAAATTAATATAATTTCTCGCTGACAAATATAAATAACAAGGAAAAAAGGTTAAACACGTCGATCAGAATGCTTAAAAATTCACAAAACACAAAAAAAGTTATTTTCATACTGTTTTACAAAAGGATACGTCACAAGAAAGGTTAGAAGTTTCAAAACTATAAAAATTATGTGTTGACACAATGCCATGCACTTCGCTATGAACTCATAATCTCACTAAAAACACAAAACACATTAAATTTAAACTTTATTGCCTAGATATACCAACAAACTATTAAAAATCCGCGAGCAAATCATCAAAACACGTGCGCGCCGAAATCAACAGTTGCAGATTTCTGTTTACGTTCGAATTTGTATGTGTGACGTCATCAAAAATGAATAACTGCCTATATCTCTGTCGATAATGAAGTTAAGTGTTTTAAAATGGTGTAAAGTTGTAGGAATAGGTCCACAGATGGCAGTACGATGCACATTTACAGCAAAGTGGCGCCAAATTTTAGTTTGCGATGCTTGACGTGAATGGCCGTCCATACTCCTTTGGCGAAAGCGCACGTTGACGTTCAATTCCGTCCATACTCCCGGACAGGTTAAAAATTCTAATATTGTAACATTTTTTCATTATATATATCAGGAAAAGAACACCTGCATGAGCACGTGTTCCCATATATATTCTGAATAAACTAATATTTTATTGGGAAATGGTTTGCAATCAGTTTTTAGCAGGATTTAAATAAATCAGCCATTCTATTCAACCATTGTAAGCTGGTCTGAAGCTCTCGGTCCTTGCACAAGCAACATTTTTACTTACCGTGATGGGAGAAGGAGTTTTACAAATTTTAGGTATATTTTTTTAATATATTTCACAAAACATTTATTGCATTTGTTTGGGCTCTAATAAGTCAAATGTTTCATCCTTATGGCTTTACTAAAAAACGTGTTATAAATTAATTATAAGTTAATAAATAACCATTAATCTGGGGGTAATGGTGGTTTATCAGTAGTGTAAAATTAAATATACTCGTAAGTTTATTAGTAAGGAGGTTAGTGTTTAGACTACTTAGTAAATCCCTTAGCGTTTCGGAGGCCTCAGCACGGGTGAGCCAACCAGTGAGGCCAACACCACTGGATTGTACTATTATGATATGTTAAATATTGTAGCAAAATTTTAAAAAAATCAGATACCGGTCAGTGGCTGAGTTGGCACCGCGCCTAGGTCCCACCCAGGCGTAGTGTTTTTAGCGTGATTCGGCTGGCTAAGTCTTCCATCACGACACAAGCAACATTTTCAGCTTACGATGATGGTAGTAGGAAATTTTCAAATATCGTCAGGTTATTTGCAATCTGAGAACGTACGTCTTTCTTTGGTTAAAAAAATTAGCATTTAGTTTTTAGAAAAAAATAAGCAGTCAATAAAAACTGAAAAAAAAAACAAAAAACCCCAACCGATAACCTGCCAGGATTTGCCACGTCCCAACACTTGAATGTTTTTTTTTCCAAACGACTTTTCACGCTGCAGCCGTGGCAGAAAATTCAACCAAGTAAGACTTTCCAAAACTTTGGCTATTTTGAAAGTTTTTATCTCCTGCAGAAGATTCCTTTTTGAGATCTTTTGGACCATCACGTTCCAGACCTGGACAGAGCTAAACTGAACCAAAGGACACGTACCCTTAATAAAAAGAGACAAGGGTTAGAGGGTGGTACACACTTTGTCAGAGGTCGGCTATCTTTGAAAATGTAATTGTTCATCAGATATTATTAACGAGCCCAAAAAATATTTTTTGCATGTATCAGTATAATAATGGCTACATGCGGTTTTTCTTGTAGAGTAAAACCGTATTACAGAATCAAAAAAAATTAACTCTGTAATATCTCCATACATTTTCAACTTACTTCTTGCTCGTAACGTTGTTCAAATCGATAAAACCCTGAATTAATACGAAATTTGATTTTCGAACACGGTCAGAATATGATTCCGACAGTCGGTCAACAAGAGCCGCTGCTTTCAGCGGAGCATCGAAGATCTAAGATATGCTGTCAATATGCACAACTTATTGGATAATGAGGTTCGTTATGCAAGTAACTGGCTTATTAAGGAATAGAGTTGAACTAACTGAGCTCTTAGAATTGAAAGAAATCGTATACACAAATCGATCCATAGAATTAAATCATCTATGACGCGATCAATTGATTCCGTTCCAGCTTGAAGAAAATTGGATTTGATTGATGATTTGTATAGCGCCATTTTTTCAAAAATCAACTTAAAGGCACTATACAGATGTATAATATATATTTCTATAATAATCTATTGTTTTATTAACTATAGACTAGACAAACTATTGTTAGTTATGATATGACTTAAGACCTCATGAACTCATTTACTCCATTTTTAGTGTCGAAAAGTATAAGTTATTATTTTTATTCAACATTATCAATTTATAAGCATTTTTTACTTTTACCTTATTGTTTAACCAATTTTGTCTTTAATTGTGTTGCCAATTTATGTGGATTTATTTTTATGCATTATCAATATCAGTCTAGCAATCAAAAGCGGGGAAGGTAAGCTTCTAATCTTGATTCATTGATAAAATTTCCTCTGCAATAAATTCTGGGAAATTCTGATGGCTGTGCCAAATACCTTTTTATTTTTGCAAATAATTTAAGCCTAAGGTGCATTACGCTGTACGCATCAAGGATTATTTTGGCGTAACCTTTACAGATTATATCTTGAGGTGTTACGCAACGCTATAATCTTCCTCTCTCTTAGGTATGATGGGGAGTCAGATCAATTGGGGAACTGCCGCGGAATATCAAACGGGATCTGTCACCTTGGCAGTTGAGAGCTGTTTGATCACGGCGCTCTGTAAATTGATCTGTTGTAGGCAACAAAGGGGATCGCTTCATTTTCAAACATCTCCTGACTAGCAAATCAAGGAATATCATCGTCGCAACGCCCACACTTTCCGTAACACACCATTTGTCAGGTGTGACACGTCTGCATGTGATTGTATGGTGAGCGATACAGTGTTATGAAAAACAGTTTGATGCGTATAGCGTAATGTGTCGTTACCTTTAAACATGTTTTTGATCTATTTGTTTTAAGTTTTACAACATTTTATCAATGCTTTTATCTTCAGTTTAATCACATCTCAATTATAAGCACGTGTACCACAGGTTGCACCAACCTGTACTAGCGGCCACTTGGTTCAGGGATCGAGGGCGGTGTGAGAAAATAAGCAAGTACCACACAACTTGATTGTTAAGGGTTGAAAGAAATTGATTTTATCTCACCCGAACGTAAAAGTGCCAATTAGGCTCGAAATTTCATTAAGTCCAGTAACATAAGTAAGGGATCGCGCTGTTGTTTGTGGTTAGTCGATTTTTTTATTATTCCAAACTAAATTGTTCTTAAATTTATTTTCCTAAAAAATGCTCTTTGCTCAGCCCGAAATGTAAAAGAACAGTTAAAACTTCGTAACGCCTCGAAGAAAGCGTTTTAAATGGAACTTTTAACACCTTTTAATGAAAATATCTACGCAAAAAAATATAACAGAGATTTTCTCTTAAATATGAATTGGTGTCGTCCAAAAGCCGACAACAGCAGGATTTTAAATAAAAAATGTTTCCCCTTTAGCAATTTGTTATTTTTTACATTAATCCCATACTGGAGGGCTTGAGGAAAATATTTTTTTCAGGGCTTATGTCGCCTTTTGGGATGCTGTGTGAAGGGTCTTATTTATTTGAAGAAATTAATGAAAGGAAGTTCTGGTAATAAGGTATGAAGGTTGGTAAGGAATCTAGGGATAAGTGTTTCCAGGAGCGATGGGTTGAGAGACTAGTCGGAGAGGTCAAACGGTGTTCCCGAACCAGCCCTCCGGATGTCACGCAGTTAGTGGTCTGGCGCATTCCGAACACACTTCATCCCATGAACCCGGGCACCCCTGCTAAATTACCAAACGTAGAAAACCACTTGGGGTGACCTATGGCAGAGGTATTGGTTATCTAATAAGTGGTTCCCGGGGCGGCGGTACCCATACTCACTTCCCAAATTGAAAGTAACTAATTAATAATATTAATTACAAAAACACTACAATACAATTATGTATTTATAGGTTGTAGACCAAATTTCCCTAAATTGTCCACTATCTCTCAACTTAACATCACTCAGCAGTTAAACAGTGGCTGCTCGTGACTTTTGGGTGTACTAGTAACTAGAGTGCTAATATTAAATAAAATAGCCATATTGATTTTTTTGTAGCCAGAAACGTTTTTTTTTTCTAAAATTCGAGTTTTGTATGAAGATTTTCAGGAAATTTCTGTTTGGCAGTGCACTGCACCGATTCTTCACACAAAATAAAGAATTTTCAAACAAAAATTTTCGTTTAAGCAGTATTTAAAAGTCTTACGAGAAGAAGGGCTAATGTGTGCTAAATAATTCTGATATCTAAAAAAATCATTCGGATGTCTAAAAAAATCATTCGGATATCTAAAAAAAATCATTCGGATATCTAAAAAAATCATTCGGATATCTAAAAAAATACTTCACAGAAAAATTGGATCTCTTCTTTTTTTTCCTATTTCAATATTGTAAAATCTGAATACCGCACAGTAGTCCCAACCACTCCCAACCAGCTGGATCCAGTGTGACCATGGCATTCCTAATTGTGGTATGTTGTAAGGCTGAAGGTAGTGAGGAGGGAAAGGAGACGAGGAAGAGAAGGTGTGAAAGTACCTTGCTGTTTGGATCTAGTCACCAAATACCCCTCAAGCTATTTCAAACAACGTTTTTTTTTCCGAATGATGGTCTTACGCCAACGCGATACTGAGAATATCTTCCAATCTAGAACGTTCCGCAAATAAACTGCGTATAATTTTAAATTGATAAATAGTCAAATAGCAAAAATTAATAAAATAAAGTTTACTTGCGCACGCCGAGATTTGGACCCTTCAAATCTTCACTTCAGCCACAAGCACTCTTGGTTGATTTTGAATAAATGTAACGTTGTAGAAGTAGTCCATATTTATTATTATTATTAACATATTTAGTTTAGCCCGTATGAATCAGATGTCCTTGTTTGGAATGTCATGAAAGAACCACAAAACATTTAACAGGAGTTTTATTCAGGGGGGTAAAAAAAAATTAAAACATAATAATTTAACATTATCATCAAATCTTAAAATGTGTATCGGATCATTTCGAAAATTCTGAAGAAAATTTACGAAACACTTAAATATTGTTGGCTTTGTTTTGTCTCGGTCTAAAATATTAATTCGCCTTGTCAACATCCCCAATGAAGGGGTGCCGTAATAAAACGGGACAAGGGTAGGAAAGGACCTACGAGTTCCGAAATAGGGTAGGAATCCACCTTGCCAACCTACCTTTAACAACTTCATTGGAAAAGGTTGGACCGAAATTGATTTTCAATACTCACTTTAAAACTTTGACAGGCATTACGTTCGTCAATGGTTTTTTTTTTAGGTAGTTCCGACAATCTCTGTTTTTTGAAAATAGATGTAATTTTAGAATACTTTATTTTTAATTGCACAAAGTTGTGTGATGACATTTTCTCTCAACTTTGAGATTTTAATATTTTTAATTTTTAATTAATTTATCGTTTTGTTACAACGCGGGTAGCTACCACTGCCTTGCGATTTTAAATGCTTTGCAATTATGAGCTAGTGAGGCGCATAAACTTAGAAAATGCCATTAGATACTACATTTAATAAATGGACTTAAGTAATTCTGTGAAAAATGAACCTCGCGTCGAAAAGAGCATGTCCATACTTTTCTCTTCTTTAAATATCTTCTTAACATCTTTATGTGCAATGTGATGGTTAAATAATAGTCAATAGACCGTAATTACCTCATGTAACAGATGGCGAATAAGAGACCTTGGACAATATCGATAACCGCCCTTTCGCCTAATTCTATCATGTCGTCTCTATCATATTAGACTCATTGCATGTTCTAATAGTCAATAAAATGTAATTATCTCAAGTAACAGGTGGAGAAGAAGAGACATTAGATAAAATCGATAACCGCCCATTTGCCTCATTTTATCATGTCGTCGCTTTCATATTAGACTCATTGCACGTTCTAATAGTCAATAAAATGTAATTATCTCAAGTAACAGGTGGCGAAGAAGAGACATTTGATAAAATCGATAACCGCCCATTTGCCTCATTTTATCATGTCGTCGCTTTCATATTAGACTCATTGCACGTTCTAATAGTCAATAAAATGTAATTATCTCAAGTAACAGGTGGCGAAGAAGAGACATTTGATAAAATCGATAACCGCCCATTTGCCTCATTTTATCATGTCGTCGCTTTCATATTAGACTCATTGCACGTTCTAATAGTCAATAAAATGTAATTATCTCAAGTAACAGGTGGCGAAGAAGAGACATTAGATAAAATCGATAACCGCCCATTTGCCTCATTTTATCATGTCGTCGCTTTCATATTAGACTCATTGCACGTTCTAATAGTCAATAAAATGTAATTATCTCAAGTAACAGGTGGCGAAGAAGAGACATTTGATAAAATCGATAACCGCCCATTTGCCTCATTTTATCATGTCGTCGCTTTCATATTAGACTCATTGCACGTTCTAATAGTCAATAAAATGTAATTATCTCAAGTAACAGGTGGCGAAGAAGAGACATTAGATAAAATCGATAACCGCCCATTTGCCTCATTTTATCATGTCGTGGCTTTCATATTAGACTCATTGCACGTTCTAATAGTCAATAAAATGTAATTATCTCAAGTAACAGGTGGCGAAGAAGAGACATTAGATAAAATCGATAACCGCCCATTTGCCTCATTTTATCATGTCGTCGCTTTCATATTAGACTCATTGCACGTTCTGATAGTCAATAACTGTTATTATCTCAAGTAACAGGTGGCGAAGAAGATACTTTAGATAATATCGATAACCGCCCATTTGCCTCATTCTATCGTGTCGTCTCTATCATATTAGACTCATTGCACGTTCTGATAGTCAATAACTGTTATTATCTCAAGTAACAGGTGGCGAAGAAGATACTTTAGATAATATCGATAACCGCCCATTTGCCTCATTCTATCATGTCGTCTCTATCATATTAGACTCATTGGACGTTCTGATAGTCAATAACTGTTATTATCTCAAGTAACAGGTGGCGAAGAAGATACTTTAGATAATATCGATAACCGCCCATTTGCCTCATTCTATCATGTCGTCTCTATCATATTAGACTCATTGCACGTTCTGATAGTCAATAACTGTTATTATCTCAAGTAACAGGTGGCGAAGAAGATACTTTAGATAATATCGATAACCGCCCATTTGCCTCATTCTATCATGTCGTCTCTATCATATTAGACTCATTGCACGTTCTGATAGTCAATAACTGTTATTATCTCAAGTAACAGGTGGCGAAGAAGATACTTTAGATAATATCGATAACCGCCCATTTGCCTCATTCTATCATGTCGTCTCTATCATATTAGACTCATTGCACGTTCTGATAGTCAATAACTGTTATTATCTCAAGTAACAGATGGCGAAGAAGATACTTTAGATAATATCGATAACCGCCCATTTGCCTCATTCTATCATGTCGTCTCTATCATATTAGACTCATTGCACGTTCTGATAGTCAATAACTGTTATTATCTCAAGTAACAGGTGGCGAAGAAGATACTTTAGATAATATCGATAACCGCCCATTTGCCTCATTCTATCATGTCGTCTCTATCATATTAGACTCATTGCACGTTCTGATAGTCAATAACTGTTATTATCTCAAGTAACAGGTGGCGAAGAAGATACTTTAGATAATATCGATAACCGCCCATTTGCCTCATTCTATCATGTCGTCTCTATCATATTAGACTCATTGCACGTTCTGATAGTCAATAACTGTTATTATCTCAAGTAACAGGTGGCGAAGAAGATACTTTAGATAATATCGATAACCGCCCATTTGCCTCATTCTATCATGTCGTCTCTATCATATTAGACTCATTGCACGTTCTGATAGTCAATAACTGTTATTATCTCAAGTAACAGGTGGCGAAGAAGATACTTTAGATAATATCGATAACCGCCCATTTGCCTCATTCTATCATGTCGTCTCTATCATATTAGACTCATTGCACGTTCTGATAGTCAATAACTGTTATTATCTCAAGTAACAGGTGGCGAAGAAGATACTTTAGATAATATCGATAACCGCCCATTTGCCTCATTCTATCATGTCGTCTCTATCATATTAGACTCATTGCACGTTATTTACAGTTAATTAGTTGGATTACAAACAAAAGTGAAAAAGAAACAAAAGTGCGGTACTGAAAGAGTTAATTATTATTTTTATTAAGTTACTGTAAAACAACCTTTTAGTGTAAAGCGCACTCCAAATGAAATATCACTGTATGCTGTAATGGTAAAATAACCTTTTAGTGTAAGGCGCACTCCACGTGAAATATCACTGGTTGCTGTAATGGTAAAATAAACTTTTAGTGTAAGGCGCACTCCACATGAAATATCATTGTATGCTGTAACGGTAAAATAACATTTTAGTGTAAGGCGGACTCCACGTAAAATATCACTGTATGCTGTAATGGTAAAATAACCTTTTAGTGTAAGGCGCACTCCACGTGAAATATGACTGTTTACTGTAATGGTAAAATAACCTTTTAGTGTAAGGCGCACTCCACATGAAATATCATTGTATGCTGTAACGGTAAAATAACATTTTAGTGTAAGGCGAACTCCACGTGAAATATCACGAATTTAGTATTTGTAAAATGAGTGCTGTTATTGTTATTTGTATTCTCTTGTATCCGTGTCCTGATTTGTATGAGCAAAAGACTTAATGCGCAATATGTGCACAGTGTCGGCTTACTATGGGAACCTTCCATATCCATTTTATATTCAAAAGAGAGTTAAAAAGTTTCTCGTAATATTGTCTGACATTTTGAATATTTTTTATCGTGTCTTGTTGTTCTTCTTGGTTGTTCCTACTCGCAAGTTAAAAAACATTTTTATTTAAAATAAAACAATAACATAGTAAACACCACTTTTATTTTTTATGTCCAACATATTATTTGTACGGATGTATTGATAAGTGAATATTCTACTACATCGAGGTCTTCTTTTCTTTACACATAATTTAAATAAAAAACGTGTAATCTTTTCATTGGTATCTATATAAGTTTCACAGCACCGATGAGGCGCTTCTAGGCGTTCCTATCTTGTGCTTCTTTGTTTTTGTTAACTTATCTCCACGCACTCAAATAATTTATCTTCAGGATGTACGTTATCTTTGGTGATGCTATGTGGATGATATTTTTAAGGAAAGGAAGCTCTGGACATAGACAAACCACACCCCGTGAACCCGGGCACTGCTAAGTCACCAAAGGTAGCGAACTACTTGGGGTTACCTACAGCAGAGGTGTTGGTTATCTATTAAATGGTTCCCGGACGACAGTATACATACCCGCCTCCCAAATTGGCCTAAGTGACCAATACTTCATCTAAGGCGTGCTAATGGAAGTCTTATCTCTTGAGTATTCAGCCGTTCTTCCAGAGGAATACGCAATTATCTGACACTCATGTTGTGTACTCACGTCGCAAACAGTCGCGCACTGAAATCACGAGATCCGCGTCGCCACCAATCATTGTTGAATTCTTAAAACCTCAAAGCAAGAATGCTTTGATAACCTAATTTGTAACCAAACAGTGTTGTCCATGAAGTTTCATTCTTTGTTGAGTATTTTGTTCATAACATTGATCTAAAACACACGAATTTTTACAAAATGTCTGATACCAGTGACGCCATCAAAGATATTAGAAGAACGAGATATGCTATGTTGGCCGCCGGACCGTAGGCGGAGTACTACCTAATTAGGGTATTTTGAATACTATCGGGATGTGTACGCACAGAAATCTGTTCTATGCATTAGTGCGGCTACCTTAGCGTAAGCGAAGGTGTGCAGTAGTATTGGTGAACAAAACCTGCGACACTGGGCAAAACAATTCCACACAGTATGAACTGCTCATAGCACATCTCGTTCTTCTAATATCTTTGGACGCCATGTTTAAAGTCTCAAAGACGCTGGTGGTTACAACCTCGCCGGCTAGTCGCGCGAGGCTGGCGTCGCCGGAGTTAACTTTCTTGGGTAATTACTTTTAATAAACTTATTCAAATGATGAGTCGACGAAGTAAGAATATTTATTTAAAAGAAGATATTTAAAAAAGAGTTAAATATAATTTCAAATGGAGAATCTTACAACAATAGCTACAAGTAGCCTTGGTGACTGAAGGTTGAAGAGTAGCCCTGTCTGGGGTGTTGTGGTCCTTTTTATATCTCTCATCGCTGGGCTCGTCCGGATCCATCGTTGATGCTGATAGTGTTATTGGTGTTGACGCAGATAGATAAGGTGAAGAGCCGGATGCGTGGTGTGCTCGGTTTTATCTTTGGGTCGGGGGCATCGGGGGCATTCAGGGCTAGGTAACACCGGCGATTTAGTTAGTTACCAGCAGTAGACACCAAGATACTTGAATCATCGAGTATTGGCTAAATGCGTATCCCAGTGGATGAAGACCCATACATTGATTCTATTAGCTGTCGATCTATCGTATACTAACTCAGACCTATCATATGTCTCTATATGTATGCGGTTGATAGCTCGGCTGGCAGGACACTAGACTAAAAACCGCTGTATTATTTTGGTACAATCATTTTTTGGTGGTTTTGCTGGAGTTTCAGGAGGCGAAACACCGAAATAGCTATCACGCATAATATTAACAACTCAACCTAACTGGTGATACCTATATGTAAGAAAATCTACTGATAATTGTTTCAACAAATCTTCAAACTGCATACATATATCCATAGCGCTTACATAAATAAATCTAATACCACAGCCTCATCATTGATTAAAAATTTTACTTTCCTTTGAAGATAGTGCAAAATATATATTTTTTTAACTTTTTTTCGAGAAAACCGGAGCATAGACGGTTCTCATATTATGCTAAAGGCATGCTTAAAATTCTCCGTATAATAAATAACACAATTGCGACATTCCGGAACATTGCATTGGTCGGAAGTTGTGATAACCTGTGAAAAAACACCAATTTCGTACAAGATAGCACCAATAATAAAATAAAGGGAAGCGAATTATTATCGAATCATTACTCGCTCCACATCGAAGGAGTACAGTCGCGTAATTTTGTGACAAGTAAATCAAGTAATATAGTTTACATTAATAACTCGCCCACCTGGGCGATACATTCCATCCAATATGGAAACTCAAGAAATTATTAAAAACATTAAAGATTTAATAAACAAGATCACTTCAGTGAAGGACTCAAAAATAAAATTAACACTGGAACAAAACATTATATCACTGGAAGAAAAAATTCAACATGAACTAATAAACCTACAAAAAAAGATTATAGAATTACAAGAAACTAATATTAAAAACAATCATCACTACGCACAGAAACTAGAAGAAATTCATAATAATAACAAAAGGACATATGCAAATGTATTAGGTGACAATAAAAACTTCGTGAATACAGGTGCACACATCCCAGAACAGAAGCACGCCATCATAATTACATCTAAAAACACCTTGAAGGCCGAAGATATAAAAATAAAAATTCAAAAAAACATTAATTTAACTAAAATAAAAGTTGGAGTAAATGGAGTAAAAAAAAAATCGGAGAGCAAAAATTACTGATCTCATGTCAAAAAAAAGAAGACGCAGAAAAGTTAACCGAAGAAATTAATAAGGCAATTGGAAAAGAAATATTGGCCGAAGAAATAAAAAAAAAGAAACCGTGTTTAATGTTGAAAAGGCTGCAATGCCAATTGACTGAAGAGGAAATTATAGATGGGATTGTACAACAAAATGAAGGATTAACCCTGGAAGACAAAAACAACATCAAGCTTATCAAGGAACTAAAAAACAAATACAATGAAGGAGAAGAAAACGACACCACTAACTACATTATTGAAACAACCGGTAAATTAAGAAAAACACTACTAGAAAAAAACAAAATAAACATCAAATTCCAAAGAGTATACATAGAAGACTGTAACCCGCTTACTCAATGCTACCACTGCCTTAAGTTCGGCCACACAGCGCAAAGATGTCTCGCCAGAACGCAGCCCCCCATTTGCCCTCATTGCACAAAGGAGCACATGTCTAAATGTGAAAATAAAGAACAACCTCCAACATGCAACAATTGCTGTGTTCAAAACAAAAGATTTAATATGAATTATTCTACAGAACACAGAGTTGATAGCATGAAATGTCTCTATCGGCAAAAAATGCTTCAACTAGCTAGAGAGCGCATCGACTATGAATAATACGGTAAATTTCATTTCTTTAAACTCTTATCTAAAACTTAAAAATGAATGATTTTTTATGTAACGCATTAGATAAAAAAATGTATATTGAAGAAAATTTATGTCAATCTATGAAAGATTTTAACTTAATTTGCTCTGAAAAAGGATTTACTCTATTTCATGTAAATATTAGAAGTTTAGAACGAAACATGGATGAATTAGTTATAACATTAAAAGAATTAAATTTTTTCCCGGGCCTGATTGTGTTAACAGAGACACACTCTGCAGGCGAAATCAATTACACTATTCCAGGCTACACATACCATGCGACAATAAACAAAATAAACAAAAACTCAGGTATCGGATTATTTATTTCTAACCAGTATAATGTTCTCAATATTAAAGAAATAATTAATGTTAGTAATGTTAACATATTAAATATAGAATTTAAAGACGTAAATAAATATTATAACATTATTGCTATTTATCGTACGCACACATCGATAATACCTCAATTTATAGATGAATTAAAAAATATTCTGTTAAATTTTAGAAATAAAAATACTATTATTGTTGGAGATATGAATTTAAATATTGCAAACGACTATTCTAGTAAAGATAAAGACACATATCTAAATATGTTAGCAGAACTCAATTATTTATCGTGCATAAATTCTTATACTAGAAATGTTAAAGGTCAACGCCCCTCATGCTTAGATCACATTTTTACAAATATTCCTGATATCCAAAATATAAAATCAGCTGTCATTCATACAAGTATCACTGATCATTATTCATGTATTTTTAACTATAAATTAAGCCATCCAACTTTGCCATTATTTAAACAAAATAATTACTCAAAAAAAGTACTTAATATGGATACATTAAAACACCAATTAGAATCAGAAAATTGGAATAAGTTATTACAATGTAATGATGTCAATATATGTTGTAAAATGTTTGAAGAAAAAATATCTAAATGCATAAATGACTCGACAAATAATAATATAATAACCAAATCCAAAGTGTCGAACTTGAAACCTATAAAACCATGGATTACTCATGGTTTAGTAGTATCTGTACGACATAAGCAAGCTCTTTACAAATTAACTACTCAACAACCAAATAATAAAAATTTACTAAATCATTTTAAAGCATACAAAAACAAACTTTCATACATTATAAAAAATACAAAACCAAAGTACTATAAACAAAAGTTGAATCAGGCTGAAAATGATAGTAAAAGAGTGTGGAAAGTTATAACTGAAATAATTGACAAAAAAAAAACAAGAATAACGACATCACCACTATATTTCATGACAACATGAAAACATGTTGTAAAGAAAATCCCTCAAAAGCTGCAAACATATTTAACACCTTCTTTGCGAACGTAGGGGAAAATCTTGCCAATCTCATTCATACTGACCCAAATATAACATTTCCAGACTGTAGTATTGATACTGACAGTAATATAGCAACATTCCAAGTCACCACAGAGAACGAAATAATATCAATTATAAACGGTATGCAAGGAGGTTCTGCCCCGGGTTTGATGGAATAACAGTTAATATTTTAAAAAATATTAAAAATCAAATTTCTACACCGTTAAAACACATAATAAATGTAAGTTTCCAAAGCGGAGAGTTTCCATCAATCTACAAACAAACTACTATTACTCCAATATTTAAATCTGGTAACCCAGAAGAAGTTAGCAATTACCGACCCATATCAGTAATCTCGAACATAGCAAAAATTTTTGAAAAGATAGTTAAAAAAAGGATAAACCAATTTGTAAAATGTAATAAATTAATTAATGAAAATCAGTTCGGTTTTATGGAAGGTAGAAGCACTCAGGATGCAATTGCAAAATTAACTAGTCTTGTTCATAATTCATTAGATAAATCATTAAAATGCATTGGAATTTTCATAGATCTAAAAAAAGCTTTTGATAGCATATCACACGACAAACTTATAAGTAAATTAAGAAACATTGGATTAAGTGGTACAGCTATAGAATGGATAAAAAGCTACCTTTTCAAACGCCCTCAAGTCGTAAAAATCAACGATGTACTTAGTCAACAAGAAACAAGTCACTTCGGCATACCTCAAGGTACAGTCCTGGGACCGTTACTGTTTATCATTTATGTAAATGACATATTCAATCAAAGATTAAATGGAAAAATAATATCTTATGCTGATGACACTGTCATAATAATTGAAGGTACTGATTGGAATAATGTTAATAACTTAGCAAATACTGATATTAATATACTGAAAAATTGGTTCGATAAAAACCTCCTCTCATTAAATACTGAAAAAACAAAATGTATCCCATTCTCTATCAACAAATTTAAATTAATACCACAATTAAAAATTACAATACATCAACTTAAATGTAACAGAACTAATTGCAATCAAGAATGTTCTATACTTAGTCTAACTTCTGAAATTAAATATCTTGGTATATATATAGATCAACATTTTAAATGGAAAAAACAAATTTGCGAACTTGTCAAAAGAATTAGAAAATGTATTTATATATTTATAAGACTTAGAAATATTCTTAGACTAGAAAACCTAAAAAGAGTGTACTATGCAATTGTACAATCTATATTACAATATGGTATTATTGGCTGGGGTAGAACTTATAACAATATATTAAATCCACTTAAAGTAGTTCAAAGATTGATAATTAAAGTAATATTGAAAAAACCATCCAAATTTTCTACTGAGATTCTCTTTTCAATATTCAATGTACCCACAATAGACAATATTTATAAAAAATATTCAATTCTACAAATTTATAAAGAAATACAGTTAAATAACTTACAATTCAATTCATCAGCAAGATATCAAAAAACTATCAAAATCCCAAAACTCAATACAAAGCACACACAAAATACCTATCTCTATCTAGGTATAACATATTTTAACATCCTTCCATTATATCTAAAAAATATTGAAGATATTCAGAAATTTAAAATAAAATTAAATAATTACCTAAAACTACTATAAAAGTCCATATCTTACTCTTATTATTATTTCCTTCAAATTTTGAAACTGTATTATTGATAAATCTTGCCTATTTCTTACTTATCCCTTTGGTTTTGCAAATTTATTATTTACTTACTTACATGATTCCATATAATTGAGCTAGGATTCACTCACCAAACACAAGAGCCTCGTCTCTTTATGGTGAGGAAAAGCTATTATTATTTACCTTTATAACACTGTATAATATGTATAAATTGTATATTTATTGTAAAAAACATACAAATATTAAATAAAAAAAAAATAAAAAAAGAATGCTGCTGAGGATTTTTATTTTCAATAGGAAAATTGTAGTTTTGTATGTCGCCACCTTAAAGGTTTTTTTGCAGTTATATTGTGCAACAGTTTTCCTAACATAACATTACTATTTTTTTTATAAATTTAATTTAGATTAAATTTGATAATATTATTATTAAGTTCTGCAAGTGTTTTAGTTTTTTATTATTGTGACAGCTGTTTCGGCTTACAAGGCCATTTTCAAACTGTGGTTAGTCCACATTGAGACGACGTTTTTATACTATTTCAAATGTAAATTTTGAAGGTGCATACATTGATTTATTACTGGTTACACCGATGACATGATCTATTGTTGGTTAAACCAATCTATGTTTTCCCCTCAGTAAATGGTAATGGGTTCTTAATTATTTACTAATGACTTTATTGCTATGAATTATTTGGGTGGGAGTAGTCACCGAACCTCGGTAGTGTGCAGTCGTGTTTACCAGTGCTCTGTGTTTGACGGCTTACTTTGACGGCGGCGCGGCGTACAGATAAGATTTATTTATTGTTACCTTTTCGTATTCATTATTTTTGTTTGTGTTATTGGTTTGCGACGAAGTTGCGTGTATTATTTCTATCATTTATTATTTCTAAAATAATTATTATTGTTTAATTTTTTTTTTAATTTGTTGAAATGGAGGAAGATGAAAATCGACCTCCGGACCCTGAGCCCATTTCTAATATTGTAGACGACTACGATACTGATGATACCCAGACTTCTGTAACCCTTCCTTCACGAAAACGACGTCCTCCGCTTTGCCTTGATGTACCTCCTAAAATTAAATCTCTTTCACAATCAAACGAAGCCCCAATCTCTCATGGAAGTTATAATGATACAATTCCTCCAGAAGCAAAAGCCATTGAGCTTATGTATTCTATTTCATCTTCAGCTCCATTTATTGTCAATGTCCAAAGGACTGAACAGGGGAAAATAATTCATCCCCTGGATTTTGGTAAATTTATTTTTAGCTCAAAACTCAATAACCTCGGTATTATAAATGGATCAATAAAACCGGAAGGTTGATACAAACTATCCATAGAATTTAAATCTGCCACATTAGCTAATGATTTTGTTAAAAAAATAGGTTCTCTTTCAAATAATAAATTTAAATCTTTCATACCTACATTCAATTTAACCAGAATGGGCAGAGTAAGAGGTATCCCAACCGATCTATCAGAAACAGAAATAGTAGATGCTCTTAATGACTCTCAATTAACTCCAAAAGTTTTAAAAGCACGTCGTTTGAATTTCAAGGATACTTCCACCGGCACCACTATATGGAAACCTTCACAGTCCGTTGTTATTACTTTCGAAGGTCAAACATTACCATCCCGTGTATTTATTTATTATAACGCTCTTCCCGTTGAAATATACAGATTCCCGACTATCCAATGTTTCAACTGTTGCCGTTTTGGCCATTCAAAACCTATTTGTCGTTCCCCTCCTCGTTGTTTCCATTGCGGAGAGGATCATCCCTTTGAACAGTGTCAAAATACAACGAATAACCCTATTTGTATTAATTGTAAGGGCAACCATACTGCTGTTAGTGTGGCCTGTCCAGAGTTATCTAGACAGAGAAATATCAAACAGTCAATGGCTGCAGACAATATTTCTTACTTTCAGGCCTCTAAATTATTCGCTCCTACAAAAAAATCTTTTGCAGAGATAACGTCTAACGCTTCTCTCTTTCATTTTTCTCCCCCTAAATCCCCTCTATCATCTTCCCACAAAGAAACAATTTTCAAACCGATAAAATCTAATCCAAAATGTATTCCTTCTTTCGATAAAAAACTACATAATGAACTTTTACTTAACCCGAATGGGAATAATAAATCCCAGGCTCCCAATGGGACTGCCTTAAAAAACTGTTCCACTTCCGATATCTTCCCTAAAGTCACGATTGAAAATTCTTCTTTTATTCAAACTTTAATTACCCTATTAATTACGATCCTTTCAAATAACAATAAAGTACCGTCCAACGCTGCCGATTATATGAAATCTTTACTCTCTAGCCTTCCCGATGTATCCGCAACTGAGCAAAATACTTCAATGGAATAGTAGAAGTCTATTCGCCAACAAAATTGATCTTGTACAGTTACTTGATGAACATAATATTTCAGTTGCTGCCATCTCAGAAACGTGGTTAAAACCCTCATACCAATTTAATATTCCTGGATATCATTGTCTAAGACATGATAGACTGGATGGCAAAGGTGGCACTGCTCTTATTATACATAATTCTATCCCTTTTAAACAAATTATTTTCCACACTCTCTCCAATAATTTTCAGATAGTAGCTGCTGTTATATCTGATATTACATTACTATCAATATATATCCCTCCCTCTACAATTTTTGTTGAAAACGAATGGTCAACATTTATATCCCAGATTCGTCCCCCGTATATGATACTTGGGGACTTCAATGCTCATTCTCCTTCTTGAGGCAGTGAGTTAACAAACCGTTCTGGCCATAATCCATTAGATTTTATGGATACCTATAATTTATGTATACTAAATGATGGATCTCCAACTCGTTTCACTGCCCCTCAACATCGGAAAAGTGCAGTCGATTTATCTCTTTGCTCATCTTCGGTGATTCCCATATGTTCTTGGAACATTCTTAAAGATCCACTTTCCAGTGACCATTTTCCTATAATAATTACCTTCCACCATCTATCTTCCACGCATTCCTTTTCGATAAACAAAAGTTTTAAATTTAAAACGAAAGACGCGAATTGGAGAAATTTTTCTTCAGAAGTCTTCCCTTGTTAACACTAGTTTACAATGTGAATTATTTCCTAACATGATAATAAAAGCTGCAGAAAAAACACTTAAAAAACGTAATATTAACATTAAGATAAAACATTCCACCCCATGGTGGGATGAAGAATGCACTAGTGTCGTTAAATCCAGAAGAGAAGCAATTTCCATTTTCCGTAAATGTATGTCTTTCGAAAATTACCTTTCTGTGAAACGCGCCCAGGCAGAAGCGAAACGCGTTTTGAAAAACAAAAAGCGGTCTGGATGGCGAAAATTCTGTGAACGCTTGTCTCCTGAATCTCCCCAGTCATCCGTATGGTCCAATTTAAAAAATTTCGGTTCGTCATATACTCCGCAGCGTTCTAAACATATTCCAGAAGAAATTATTATAGGTTTTGCTGATAAGATAGCTCCTCCGTCAGTTGCCAGATGTGAGGAAATGCCTTCCTTTATTTCTTATCCATCTCACTCTAGCTGGCTGGACTCTCCTTTCTCAATAAGTGAATTAAATCCAGTAATCAATTCCCTTCCAGACTCTTCTCCTGGCCCTGATGGAATCTTATATAGTTTCATTAAAGCATTCTCAGACATGTCGGTTGAATATTTTTTATCCCTAATTAATTACATGTTCGAAACGGGATTTATTCCGGAAGTCTGGAAAGTTCAAAAAATCCTTCCCATTTTAAAACCTGGCAAAAATCTATCTGAAATCTCATCCTATCGTCCTATTGCTCTTTCGTCATGTTTAATGAAAGTAGCAGAACACTTGATAAAGAACAGATTGGAATGGTTTGTTGAAAATCACAGAATTATCTCTCCTAATCAATATGGCTTCCGGAAAAAGAAATCAACCATAGATAATTTAAGTGTGTTAACAACAGACATCCGTATATCTCAGTCCCTTAATTCTTGCACTCTGGCCACATTTCTTGATCTTTCGTCAGCTTACGACGATGTATTAATTAACATTTTGAAAGAAAAATTAATTAAAATAAAAATTCCCTTAAAACTAGTTCAATTTATTATTAATTTACTAACAGACAGATCCATTATTATCCACTTTTCTTCAAAAACTATAAATCGCAAACTATGGAAGGGGTTACCTCAGGGGTCCGTAATCAGTCCATTATTATTTAATATATATATAAGTGATTTAGACAGTGTAATTCCTTCATCTATCAAGCGACTTTATTTTGCTGATGATTTCCTTATATATTTATCACATAAAAATCTATCGCGCGCTGCGAAGGAATTGAATTTGGCTTTACATAATATTAAAGTTTGGTTGTTGACAAATGGGATGAATTTAGCTACGTCTAAAACCAAAGTAGTGGCTTTTACGCGCAAAATAAAAATACCCCCCTTTTTTGTCTGCTTTGATAATGTCCCTCTTCAGGATGATTTGAATTTGAATTTATTGTTGTATCTGTAATAGTTGGTTTTCTAAATATTTCAAAGGTATGTTTATTATTACTTTTACCAATTGTCAGATCTAAAAAGTTTATTTTACCTTCAATCTCATGTTCAACTGTGAAGCAGATTTTATTATTAACGGTGTTGGCCCAATTAGTAAAGATATTTAACTGTCGGTTGGTACCATTCCAACATATAAGGATGTCGTCTACGTATCGGACATAAATTTTCATGTGAAATAGTATAAAAACGTCGTCTCAATGTGGACTAACCACAGTTTGAAAATGGCCTTGTAAGCCGAAACAGCTGTCACAATAATAAAAAACTAAAACACTTGCAGAACTTAATAATAATATTATCAAATTTAATCTAAATTAAATTTATAAAAAAATTAAATGGAGTTCTACGAATTAAACACAAAAACAATA
The DNA here is from genome assembly GCF_061612785.1 of Hesperophylax consimilis. Classification (NCBI taxonomy): domain Eukaryota; kingdom Metazoa; phylum Arthropoda; class Insecta; order Trichoptera; family Limnephilidae; genus Hesperophylax; species Hesperophylax consimilis. Next base: position 4,412,554 of record NC_142850.1, read on the forward strand.
AATAACATTACTAGCCACTTATTAGTGTGGTAAGTACATATTGTTATAAAAAAACCTTCATTTTGTGTTTAATTCTGTGCTAAATACACGTACATTTCAGAACATATTTGCAACCTTCACTGCCTCAACAAATGCCCCAAAAGAATTCAACACAAATTGTGTTTAAATCCATTAATAAAATTTTAATGGACCCACTTTATATCACCAAACTATGAATTTCGGAAAACACTGGTCTAAGGCAGTCAACTCTAAGATCAGGAACATTGTCAGCTATCGGGAGGTCGAAGAAACCTAAGTGCAAGCCAAATACTAATATGGTTATGTTTGGATCATTAATTTGTTCGTTTGCGAATCTCTAATTGTCCCAGTAAATTTAATCTGAAATCCTGTCTTTCTAGTATTTCACCTGTTCGCAGAACTTAAAAATAAACTTTAGGAGTTAAATTAAACATTAAAAATTGGATATCTACGAATTGATCACAATCACGAAAAAATGACTTAAAACTGTTGTTAAATTTTATAATTTACTGGTGTTATTAATATGCATGAAAGTTATTGACAGTCGATGTAAATTGTAACTAAAAAAAAAAAAACAAAAAACACAAAAAAATAAACAAAAAAAACCTCGTTAGAATATGTAGTGCTAAAATATTTAATTTTTACATTCACATTCTCAATAATAATAGAGGTTTTGTTAAAAACGTAAGCTAACATAGCATAAAAGTTACCAATGGTGTGTAATCCATTTACTACCAATTTATTTGACGCCCAGAGGGCTTTTACATGTAGTTTGTACAATTTTGATGACAGAAAATTTTGAAATATAAGAATGAAATAATAAAAATAATATTACATTAAAAAATACACGCAAGAAACAAAAATAAAAAAAACAACATAAATAAAAATTCAGCAGTTTGACTGTATCAAACGTATCCAGACCTCCAGAATATTTCAAGAGAATTCATATTTACGCCAAAATCACAAAAACACTTCAACCCCGAAACCGCTTGATACCGTGTCGCCGACACATTTGGAAATCTTTACATCAAAATAACTCAATCAAATGATGTATTATATGTGATTAATCAAGATAATTACATAGCAATATAATAGCAGAACCTGAAACACATCTGAAAATAATCATCCAGCACCTCCCTCGGACACACCAATCCACGAAGTGACCACGGCTAGGAAGGCTACTCAGTATTTACGTAGGACCCCCTCCACTACTCCCCGGATGGAATTCCATGATGGCCGCCGTCTCCAACCAATCACAGCCCAGCATATCACCTTGACTTTCTTATCAAACACTGATAACAGATTCAAATGTGATTAATTGTGATATCATCAGACTGGATTTACGGGAAAAAGATGCAAGATATAACTACGAAATAAATACCAACATCAAGAAATGATTATATACTAATACAATAACATGAATAATTATATCTTACTATATTTTTTACCCATTGGGAAATGTTCAAACCAAAGATATTTAACTTCAAACCCAATATAAAAATTTGTATAATTATTTATAAAATAAATAAACGGGACTGCGGGAGATGGTTTTGGTAGATTGAACTGACTTGGTGAAAGGTATCATATTAAAATATAACTTTCCTCTCAACAAGATAATTGCAGAGAGGAAAAATACCTAACCACTTTACTCCTCACGAAAGAGGATAGAACGCCTCCGAGAGGGTTCGATTTGAAAACGTTCTATAAATAGAGAACCGAATTCCATACAAAGTCAGGTCAACAACTACCTCTGAAAGAGAATCCTCTCTCGTGAAGAACCATCTCCAAGTCTCCAAAAGTCTCAAGAAATATTTTCAAGTGTTTTATTCAGTAGTAAATTCAGTTTTTGTCAGTAATAAATTCTTTTCGTCAGTTCAGATCTGGAAATAAATTCCTCTCTGATCGTGGCTTTAAACTCTACCACAAAACCTCTACAGCATCTACCAATACTGAAAACGCTGAAAAGTGTACCCAGCTACCTTCGTATCTACAGTTATTGTACGGACAGTATATTGTCTCGTACATTGACTGTTTAACAAAAATACAACTTTAGGAATAGTGTTGAAACAAATTGAATTAAGTTTATGACAGAATTGTAGCCTGAAAACGTAGTATAATCTTTAATATTGGAACTTTGATCTAATGGTAGGAACACGAAAGTGCATCAACGTTAATATATCACGTCTAACCAACTGATAATTGACAGTTAGTTTTGTGTAAAAATATAAGATCAAATTTTTTTCTTCTGTCACTTAACTTCATAAATTTCAATGAATGTTGTAAAAAAATATATGAAATAATCAATTGATTCTAAAGGAATGAACTCATAATGATATCAACCAAACCATTATCCATCCTCGCACAGCCGCGTGGCAATATTTATCCACGCGCTTACATCTCAAATCCCCCGGCACTAAAAGGTTTCAAGCATGTTTCGCGGATCGCGATAAGCGCCCCGCCTTCGATCAAACTGGCGCCGGGCGATCAACGCAGTTCCGTGCGAGCCTCTCTCTCTTCAACACAACTTTATTTACAGCCTCACCATAAACAAGAATAGCCCGGCTATAACGTATGGGAGGCAGCAGCGACACTAAAGTCACACGGGGCGTATTCTACTAATCAAAGGAATAAAAAACTTTTTTTTGTTTTTATTTAAAAGATTATTATTGCAAGGTATTAGGAAGTAGATAAAGATTGACAATATTCTTAGTTTGGACTACGCTGTGCACATAATACAGGGTTTTCCAATAAAAGATGTTATTTTGACATTCAATCGTAAAAAATCAATGTTTTCGTTGCTTGTGTGGCACGTAGCGCCTTTTTGTTGAAAGTAAACGTTTTCCAGATCAATACTATCCAATTCCGGTCATAAAAAATCATTAATCATCTCTCGATAGCGCAATCCATTCACCGTAACTGTTGCTCCAGCCTCATTTTCGAAAGAGTAAGGTCCAATGACTCCGCCGGACCATTAACCGAAAAAACACACGTTGAGGATAGAGAGGCTTTTCAACAATAACTCTTGGGTTTTCCGAGCCCCAGATGCGACAATTTTGCTTGTTGACGAACCCACCGAGGTGGAAATGGGCCTCATCACTCAAGTGAATTTTAATAATTTTAATGCGTTGTTGAAATGCTTACATGCGTATCGTTCTATTTTTATTTATGGCGTAGTTTTTACTTGTCAAATGTCAAAAAATGACAGCTTCAAAGTAACATCTACCGAAATAGCGGGCTCTTCAAAATAACACCTCTTATTGGAAAACCCTGTATAAACGAATCGCTTGATTTGATGTTGCATTTTGTCCCAAAATGAACTGCAGGCTTCAGATGGGTAAGATCCGCAATGAATTGGCAAAAATTATGATATTTCGGTTATATTTTATTCACCTGTAATATTTTGTCAAATAACTGAACCAATTTGTTTTGTTTTTATAATATTTGGAACATGCTTAGTAATTTTACTATCGAATAATAACTTATTCAACTCGGCATCTGAATAGAAATTGCCTTAAAATATAACGTATATTTTTTGATGAACTTAAAAACTTCAAGTGTTCAAGAGAAGTAGGTATATAACATGTTGGTAGAAATGTAGAATGGTCTTGATTTGTGCTCATGTATTTCAAACTCACTTTAAATCAGATTAAAATAAATTTGCTATGAATGTTGTTATTATTTGTAAGGCAGATGAGATGTACTTTGGGAAAATCTTTATATCATTTTTATTCGTCTGTTAGTAAAAACGTCTTGAAAGTGCGTATCGCCATTCAAATAATCCCGGTCATAATATATGATTACTTGTAGCTACTACTAGATGTTTACTTATCCGTTAAACCTTCAGAAAGTTTAAAATAGACGCGCCAATTTATTTTTGTACTTAACCTTACTTAATCTTCCGTAACTTTACCTAACAAAATTTGACGTATAACTCAAGAATGTTTACAGCGAAAAATATTTTTGAAACATGTCTGATACCGCAAATTGTTGGTAATAATAATTACATTATAATCTTAGTGAAAGCAAGTTACTTTTGTTCAAGGGCAACGAAACTTTTTAATTAATTAACATGTTTATGTAACATTATTTAGTGTAGTTACTCGAAATCATCAAAGTAGGTTACAACGGTTATTTATTTGGAAAATAAATATCGTTTCGACTCTTCTAAGCTACATTTTGATAATATTTTAGAATGGGTGAAAAGCCTGTCACGCGAAATAGTTTAATATTCGCAGAGCAATATAAAATACATCTATATGAATTTCGGGAACTATTGAATGTAAATCTTGGAAGCGGAAATTAACCGACTTCCCGACATCCGATCGAGCTGAAACTGGGTAGATGGACTCGGTGTCAATGACAATCCATTCTATTGACTTTTGGTGGCAGTCACGTAAAATAAGCGGACATGTACGCATTTCTATGAAGTCGGATGACTTTACATCACTTAATATATGAAATAAATGTCGGTTCTACCCTGTCGTTTGGCGAAGTTGGTAGAGTTGTAGTCTCCAGTTCCCGGGTAGGAATGATTAATCATAATTAATTAAAAACGTAAAAAATAGATAAAGTTTTATAAATCATTTTAAAAGAGATTTATCATGGTAAAAAAATCTTTTTTTCAACGAGTTGATTTAAAAGAATATAAATATTATATATTATCAATATTGTACGTACTAAAATAGGGTTTCCACTGCATATGAAAATCTTCAACAGCGACGCCACCGACTGCAAAGTTAAGTAATTGGTTGATGTATGAGTTTGTGCTTTTTATGATTTCCAAAAGCAAGATTTTTTGCATAATTACGCCATTTACAATGTGTTTCATTTAGAAAGTGGATTGTTAAACATAAATGCTGAAAAGAAGCATTTCTAACATATCTTCTAGTGAATTAAGACATCGAGGGGCGTTAGAATCACATGTGCTAACAGAATGCTAATATTACAAAAGACGCTATTCAAGAGATTCGTTGGCATTTTACTACACAACTACTGAGTTTCCTCATTTAGCTCCTATAGATTCTCATATTTTTCACCCGAACCCAACAATCTCCAATTAACCTTTTATATTACCGGTAGTTCTCTTTGAAATTGACGATAGCAAAGATTTTAGCGAATATTTTAGGAGAAAGGCTCCTTTGCCTATTTGACTCACACTCCACAAGATAGGTGGAAACTTGAGCGGCAATCGGCCGACGTGAGAAATGCCCATCTCGTGCACGACCCCACTGAGAGAAAGTCTGGATTCTCACTGCCTCGGAAACTCTGATCTCCCATCAATAGCATAAAGTCCTCCCATAGCAGCTGTGCCCACATTATTCACAGGTGGGGCCTTAAAGATTCGGCGATGTGTGCGATGTGCGGTGCGGTGCAACGTGTGGTCAAAGAATGCCCGCTGCATTCATTACCCAGCCGGACTGAAACCCTAGACTGGCTCACTGACCTAGACGTTCTTCTCTGACTCCTCCATCACACGAAAAAAGAGATAAAAATAAGCGAAAACTATCTTGTACACATACATTTCATCGGTAACTATGTATCTTCATGTGAATCGAATAGATTCTAAAGACCTGAAATTACGTCCGGATAAATTGCATTCGTCAGAGCAAAACTGTAAGCAATAATTTTCTAATAGCTAACCTCGATAAAAAAATTACATTTGTGCGAGATAGCGTGCAGGATCGCAGGATATTCTATTATCTATCCTATAATTTAAGGGTAATTTTCGAGCAGGTACCTTCATCAAACTGTCATCCTAACATAGCGTGACAGCTTAACAGGCGAATAGCGGAATTGGTCTCGGATTGTAGGTTCAGGCCTGTAAAAGGTGGGGCATATTGTACTTGTATCTAGATCAGGGGCGTCCCGTGATTTTTTAAACCGATTTTAGATTTTTTAAAATTTCTATGCGCTATAAACAGTCTTGGTGTACTCATATTATTATTAGGATTATTTTATATCATTCACCAACAAAATAACGACACGCGCTATTTTATTTATTTGTGTTTTAAATATTGAAATATGGGCGATTAAAAAATTATAGAAGCACTTCTGATAAAGTGCAACTACAACTAGCATAGAAGGTATTTGTTTGAATATTTCCTAGGTTTACATTTTTCAATTATATACGGAATAATTAAAAACGAGAAAACATGATGTTATCCAATAATTCCCTTATTTAAACGCATTTCATTCAATTCAAACTGAATGTAAATAGAAAAAAAAGTAGGAAATAAACTGAAAAAGTGAAGGTGTTTTAACCTCAACACACTCTTTTTATTGAACAATTGAAAAATATGAACATAACACCAGAAAGAATACACTATATTATATTATTTTGAAGACGAATTCATGATTCTTAGCTCGTCCATAGTCAATTATAATTGTGACAGCTGTTTCGGCATTCATAGCAAAATAAAAAAAAAACCGTGGTTAGGCTACATTTCATGTAGACGGATTATTTTACCCGTTAATTTCTTATTGAACAATTATAAGGGTTAAAACAAATGATGATTTTTTTAAGCTTAAAGCATTTTGCGATGACCTAGAATTCTCATCAAGAAAGCTGTTCAGTTTTCTTACTTCATGAGCTCACCATTCGAGTGTTTTTGTTTAGACATGCACAGATTTTACTACGTTAATATACGTATTATTCTACGTCAAGAAAAGAGATTTACACAAAAATTATGCTATTACTGGGGCAGACCCCTGAAAAATGGCGTAGTCTGAATTCTTGAAAAGTTAGTTCCGATTTTGAAAATAACGGTAAATATTGTTTCTGGCAAAAATGTTAATGACATAACATAATTTTTATAAAATGTAAAATATATGGAAACAAACAAAATATTATTGTGCATTTAATTTAAGTATAATAACGGTACTTCCAACGGTAAGTCCATCTCACTAGGGAGTCCTGTGGTGAGGCGGACTAAAGTTATTTATTTCCATGTAATTAGGTGCGCCTTCTATGTCGTTTTTAGTGCTTTTTTAGAGTTTTTTCATTGACCTCTTTCAGCCAGATTTTTATTCTTGAATTATAGGTATTCTTTAAATTTTTCCGCTCGTTTTATATCTGGGGAAGGATGTTGTGGTGTTTTTTGCAAAATAAATGTAGTTTCTTCGTCCAGATGTGGTTTTGTAACTTCGAATGTTTATCAAGTCACAATAGGAAAGTACTTTATTGTTTCTCTGAATTTTTCACAAAATCAGACCCAAATTTGTAAAATGACACTTAAATTCACATCAAATTTGAAGTCATAGACCAGAGTTACGCAGGACGCACATACAAATAAAGTGAGTATTTTTGATAGACTGAAAAAGTGAGGGTGTTGTAGTGTCAATCACCTTTTTATTTAACAAGGGGGTTGATTAAACAAAGGATATCTTTTTAAAAGATATATTTATATTGAAAATACTGCTAAAAACGTGTGGAAAAGATTTATTTATATTCTTATTGCTGAAAATCATCTTTCGAGAGTTTTTGCTGAGACAAACTTTTATTTCACTTACGATTCGAAGTTATGAGAACAGATATTTAAATAATAATGTAAAAATATTATTAATTACTTTATTTTTGAGGTAACTTTATAATAAATTAGACCAATTTTGTAAATTTTGTATATTTAAAGTTCCTACAAAATTCCTGGTTCTATGTAACTATATATGGAATGCTCCATGTATATATTAATATATATATTTGTATAAATGTATGTGTATGTGTAACAAATATATGAACCCGCCTCAGAGCAGAAATCTTCTAGTGAGGCGGGTTACTTTCATATTTGTTATATTTTTTTTTTTTTTTTTTAGTTTTTTTTATTAGTAAAAAAAAGATACACGAATTACATAATATAACAATTACATAATATAATTACACAATATAGTAGGTTATTAATTACATAATATAAGTATTCGATGTACCCCCATAAATAAGCAGGGCTTGTGTGTATGGGGGTGTTGTTATATTTGTTTATATTGATCTGTTATTGCAATAAAGGCCGGGTTTCCGGCAATTAATAAAAAAATAATAATATACAGGAACTGGATAAAAATATCTGTGTATTTTAATAACAAAAATTTAGTTCAACAAAAAAAAACACCGAAACCATAAAACTTCAGAATTTGTTACGGAATGAAAAACTGGCGAAAATTCGGAAAGACGCGTTTCTGCAAATAAAAATTGGCTTTTGAAGAAAAAACATTTTTAAATACTTTTAATTGAATTCTAGCCTACTTAAAATTTTACGGCAGGCTCTGCTTCGAGAAGGTACGTAAGTTAGCAGTACCGGGCCATTGGGCAGCTACTCTGGGTACAGTGGTTACCCCACGAGCGGCAGACAATACCTAGCGCGGGCACCGACGGCTCATAAAACCACGTTTTTTTACGACCTTTTCCGCACTGTGCCCCTCTCGCCCGCAACCTGAATTCCCAGTGCTTTGTGCTTTCGCGGTGCTCCTACACCGCAGAACTCACGCGGTTTTCCCGCTATGGTTTGTACTGGCTTGTTGAATTTAGAAATAAGATGATTCCAATTATTACATGATTGTGTTGTTGCGATTTGTTGTATCGATGAATACAATGTATCGGGTGCTTCATTCAATGCAACGGAATGAAGAAGATTTTTTTTAGGATTTGGAGGATTTTAAATCGTAACATACAAGATGACAGGTTTTTGAAGTCTAGTTTGAACTGACTTTCTAATATTTTTCTGTGTTAAACGTATGTAGGTATATGCATTTTGTTTTGGTGTAGTGAAAAATGTATCGGGCACGGAGAAAAATTAGGATTGCTTAGTTTTTAATAATCTCTTCAAATGATTGGTGATCACGTTCAAAACGGGATTTCAGGCCTTTCAGGGAACGTGATAATTCATTCGTAAGTTACACGATTTTGGAACACGTGTTAATCAAAATATTTTCGCATTTTGTCATGATATAATCAAGTAAATGCACGTGCACCAGAAAATCTGTTAATTCATTAGTAACGCCTGCAATCTCGTTTTCAACTGGATTTAAAAATAATTTGATGAAATTCTTAATAATCAATTTTTAAAAGAACAACTTTTATTTAACTTTTGAAGTTTGTACACATTAATAATATCAATTCTCATTTTTCTATGTAGGTACGTGTGTGGTTCATTTAATCGAATAAAGAAGTTCCTTTTTGAAAATCGTTATGAAGGTTTAAAGTTGTAATATATTATTAACAAGATTACAGTAAATAAACACTAAGTTTTAAAAGAAAAAACTGTGTTTATTCATTCAGTTGGATGATTTTAATAGATAATAAATACATAGAATCGTGATAAGTTTATTATTTCCTCAGGAACTCGACTTTTTGTGAGGTGCATTCAACCGAATAAAGAAAAAATAATAAGTCGCATAATATTAAGTAAAATATTTTTTTATAATATCCAATCAAATGAAGAAGGGAGAACATTTATCAAAGCATTATAAGGGTTTGAACACTGAATTGATAACGCACACTAGAAATGTCTTCCATGTAGATTTGAATAGAAACCGATGTTACCACTGACTTAGTACATTTTAATTCTAGCACATTAGCTTGCACTTTCTTGAACTGCTTTACCTCGTAAATCTACATTCGTTTTGACATTGTTATTGAAATTAAAGCACAGACTTTTGGATGCCGATACACGCCCACATGGCATTTCTTGTGTTCTTTTATTCTTTATTCCACGGGTCCACAGTTGTAGCAAAAACAAGACATAAAAACAAAACACATTCCACGCAGAGAACATTTACTGAAATAATATTTTTTAATTTATTAAAAATGTGGTCAAATTATTCGTATTCTTGTTAAAAATGGGACTGCAGGCTTTTAACGAATGAATTTGACAAATTTACTAACTATCGGTAAATCGCGAACGCGTTATGAGGACGGCGGAACATTCTAATATTGTGGCATTTCCTCATTAAATTTATCAGAAAAACGACACCTGCATGAACACGTATATTGAATGAACGATATATTCTGAATGGACTCATATTTTATCAGGAAATGAATTGCCATCACGTTTTTAGAATTGAGATTTCAATAAATCAAGCATACTTATTTTTCTCCACGCTGGAAGTAATTAACGAGATAAAATACATCTATTTTTATAAGCAATAATTGTTCGCCTGAAACACTCATCCACATTGAAAAAATATCCTGATAAAAAATACATGACGCCAACGGGACTCGAACCCGTGTCCATTCGATTTCCGGTCGAAAGCTCTGACCACTGAGCTATGGGGGCTTATTTCTTACCCGCGAAATTATTCAATATATGCTCACGTCATGTATTTTTTATCAGGATATTTTTTCAATGTGGATGAGTGTTTCAGGCGAACAATTATTGCTTATAAAAATAATTGTTATCCTTTGTGCTATGCATAAATAAAATCTTGTCTTAAAAACATTAATTTATCAAAAAAAAATAAATAATAAAATACATCCTTAATTTTACGACTTTAGTTGGAACAAGATTTTCTAAATATTTCGAATTTTGTTATCGAGTTTTTTTTAATGAAATAAGTGAGTTGAATTAGTACATCATTGTATGTTACACTGATTTGCATGAAAGGGGGAACAAGGAAATGTTTGCTTCTTCGCAGAATTATTATGTTGGTTTGGAGTTATGTCATAAACAGGATGTAAACTGAAAAAATTCAGGTTACTAATTAGTGAACATGTATCTTCAGTCTTCTAAAGATAATATACAATCAGTATCCCTCAATTTATTCGTAAATATTACATAATAATCTACAAGCCGAACTACGAAAATAATGACTATGCATGAAAAATGGGTTGCTTTCTTTAAGTATCAGTAGTAAGAATAGCAAGTAGGCTAAAAATCAAATTAATAAAATGATTGTTACTTGTCTCGTATTTTCTAAAAATTACACCGTGATGGCAACACGCCTGATTGAACATGATTCCGCCTTTGCAACAATTTCAAAAGAAAGCTTGAAATTGCTGTTAAATCGAATTGACAAGTCAAGACCAATTCTGATTATTGTGCGATACATTAATATTAATATTTTTTAAATCATTTTTGCATTTCAAATTCAACATTTTTTTAAAAGTTTCAGGTAATTTTTTAGATGTTGCAGATTTGGGCTCCATTTTTTCACTTTTCAAAATGCTTTTTGATCATAATATAATAAAATACCATTTGAAGCATTGAAATAAAGTAAAAACAACAATAACTTCGCTTAAGAACACAAAAAGTACCGGTATCTTAATATCAGAAAGGAAAAAATAAAATAACAGATGGTTCTTCACGTTCAAAATGAAATATATTTGCTTTATTCAAACCTAACCTTTGAATACGTGAATAAATCTAAGCCAAATCTAAAATACTCGTTTTACTACTTCATGAAGTTCACATCTTTTAAAAGAGTAACGGTGGACAAGTGAATGAAAAACCGTTCTTCAATAGTCGCAGCTAGGCCGGGCGTTCCCCAAGGACCATTTTTACGGCCTCCGCCTTTATTCAGATCCGCACGTCATTTATGGGGGAAAGTGTTTTAGAAAAACATACATCGGATTTCAATCAGAGTTCTTTGAGTACATTTGCATACCGATTGCAATGATTAAATAAAACTCATCCAATCAAAAAGGTTTCGTGCTACATTCATTATTTGCTCGGTTTAATTCTATTGCAAGTTCGTTCTTACTTGATAGATACTTTATTTAATGTTTTGCTAGCCGTGTAGTGTTCGTCTTATTTGATTCAATTGCAAGTACTTTCTTACTTAGTGGATACGTTTTTGCTTTGTTTATTGTTACGGCATTCGTGTTATTTTGGTATAGGCTAATTCTTCAAAACCACTAGTAGTAGAGTTGTTATAGGTTGATGTATTACGTAAGTTATGTAGTTGTTTAATTAAGATGATGATGTCTGATAGTCGTCAATTTTGTTAAGCTAATGAAACATTGGTAACATGAGGTGACAAAAATTTATTACACCAAGAAAGCGGGAGTGATCATAGTCAAGTAATGAATTCATTAAAGAAGAAAATAATACTAATAAATCTAAACCAAATAGGAAACAGAACAAGACACAGAAAAATAAAAAGGTAACTGAATTTCAAATATGAGATTGACAAAAATGACACAAAATAATTAGATATTAATGCCCGAGTAGTTGAAGGCGTTGTCCCGGCAAGACAGAGATCCTGAATTCGTTTCCCAGTTGAGACCGTAACTTTTTTATTTTTCTGTATCTTCTTTTGTTTCGCGTTTCGTTTGGCTTTACTAGTATTATCTTATTTTCAGTGATATATTACATCGATAGGTATAACTTTCGAAAGTTATTAAAAGAAAAGTTATTCCAATAAAATTGAATCATTAATTCAATTTTGAGATCCACAAAACGAAGAAAAACAAAAAAAAATCTTTTCTTATTTGACTTTGCATAATGACTACTAGTTATAACACGGTTTCGCGAGAAATTTAACTCAACTTTATCTAAACTATTTATCTTTTCATGAGTTAATTAAAAATTTTTAACCATTAACCCGTGGAAACTTCAAAACTCCATAGCTGATTTCTTTAGAAAAACAATTTTAAAATATAGTTTATGTCTACATAGCTTCACTTACGGTTACGGGCGTCAACCGTATTAGAAAAAATCTGAATATGTGGGTAGGTTTTTTAACAGTTTTTTGTCAACTGGACGCAAATATGGTCTCCATTTTTTTTAACCAGTTGATAGTTAATTATTTTAAACATACGTAAACCAAGTTTTTTTAACATTATAATACATGTTACTTTACAATCTAGGTTAAGGACTTCATTTCAAAGTTGTGTTGTCAAAAAACTTCAAGGACACACTGTTATAGGACTTACTGACCGCCACACGTCAAACAGCAGGACTTCATGTTTTATGAAAACACCCAAAAAAATATTCAAAACTTTAATAAAAATGTTCACATTATTAAACCCCTTGCATGTTCATATTGTTTATGGTGTTCTGTGACAACAAGATTGATCGCGTGTTAAATTAACATAGATAGAATCAAGTTGGTTGGAGCCGCAGCGTAACAGCATTACAGCACCCGCATCAAATATCAACATTGTTTAATATTTATTCAGTCTAGTAGTTGTGGGCAATGGTCAGTGATGGAATGGCATAAAAAATATAACAGCCATTTTGAAGGACTGTTATTTCCATTTTCGATATTTAATTGAATCGAAAAGATCACAAACAATTTGAAGATATGAAATAGCAGAACTTGTTAATTATTACTAGCTAACGCGTTCCGGGCGTTGCGTTGTACGATTTTTCTCTACTTTATATAAATATAATATAATGTGTTATATATATAATCTTTACGGAAGAAATTTTCTAAATGATAGTGAAAACTCTATCAAAATCAGTTGCGTAGTTAAGAAGAACTAAGCTTAAAAGCAGACAGATGCGGATAACGACTTATGTAATTTTATACTATTTAGAGATTGCCAGTAATATTGTTCTGTGTTTACATTATATAGAGGGTTTTCCAATAAGAGGTGTTATTTTGAATAGCCCGCTATTTCGGTAGATGTTACTTTTGAAGCTGTCATTTTTTAACATTTAACAAGTAGAAACTACGCCATTAATAAAAATGGAACGATACACGCTTCAACAACGCATTGAAATTATAAAAAAAATCACTTGAGTGAATCAAATGCAAATCATCTTGAGTGATGATGCCCATTTCCACCTCGGTGGCTTCGTCAAAAAGCAAAATTGTCGCATTCGAGGCTCGTAAAACACAAGAGTTATTGTTACTTTTTTGAAAATGAGGCTGGAGCAACAGTTACGGTGAATGGATTGCGCTATCGAGAGATGATTAATGATTTTTTGTGACCGAAATTAAATGATTTTGATTTGGACAACGTTTAATTTAAAAAAAAGGCGCTACGTGCCACACAAACAACGAAACCATTGATTTTTTACGATTGAATATCAAAATAACACCTCTTATTGGAAAACCCTGTATTATTTTATTTCTTTAAATATTATCTAATCGTCGCCTTTTTAATATATTATCTTAAACATGTTTTTTTTACACTACAGTCTCAACTACTTTCAACCGTCTAGAGCCAGTGAGACTATAACATCCCCAATTGGGGTTTGTTATAGTCTCACTGGCTATAGTAAAAAATCGCTTTTAATCTTGACTATCAAGTGGAAAATTTTTATGATTTTCAAGTATGCGATTTGTTTTATCTAGTTGTGAATCTACTATCAAATATTTTTTTAAGATTTTGCTTAAACGTTAAAATTTATAATATGAAGTATTTCATGAAACATTGATGCTTTGTGGCCATCTCTTTATTGATCTCTCTGGTTTCGGTACAGCTGACTATCTGACAATCTGACTTTGCCCCCCGAGGAATCACCTATGCGCCCCTGTCCGTGGGAGGCGACAATCTCTCTGCGAGAACTTGTCAATTGTTGAAGAACACTTCAATTGACCCTTAAATTGAGGTCCATGGACCGGAGTCTCCTAATTGATGAGAACCCGTGCAAACAATAAACAATATTAATACAACTTGGACCGTGACGCCATTCTCCATACTGAAGTACGGTTAGATTATTTCAGAGTGTTGTTTATCAGAATTAGGTTGGGAGAATTTTGGATTAGATCGAAGACTGAAACGCGCTATTATTACTGGTACTTCGGCCTATTTGAGTTTGATGCTTAACAAACCACTAATGGGTATACAAATTAACTCTGTGTTGAAGCGGTGAGATCAGTGGGTGGTTAAAAGAGATTGCAACATCCTCTAGTGTTAAGTTTAAGTGTTAAGAATTCAGGTCACTTTGGTAAAGAAAAACACACTTTTAAATATTTGTCCGAGTTTTTTACAATGGAACAATTTACATGATGACTTTGCACTTATTTTCTATCAAGATAAGCCTCCCTCTAGTTCTGAAAAGAACTGCCTTATTCCGCGTACAAAAAAAGGAAAAGTAATTTTTAGGAAAGCTATTAATATATATTTAAAAATGGATCGAACTAACACAATAACTAATGCATTGACATACTCTGTGTTTGGTGTAACCTTTAAAGTAGCATCCTACCTTATCAATGGTAACCGTGTAAATCATCACAATGATTATTTAACACATCTTTAAAAAGTTATGTAAAGTCATGGAAAGTGATGA
The DNA here is from genome assembly GCF_061612785.1 of Hesperophylax consimilis. Taxonomy (NCBI): domain Eukaryota; kingdom Metazoa; phylum Arthropoda; class Insecta; order Trichoptera; family Limnephilidae; genus Hesperophylax; species Hesperophylax consimilis. The sequence continues at coordinate 4,427,739 of NC_142850.1, forward strand.
AACAAAAATTTTATTAACTGGGTTATGTAGGTTAGGTTGAAAAAAAATTTTTTTTTCATCATTTCTAATGACTTTATATAACTTTTTAAAAGTGTGTTGAATTGTCACTGTGTTGAGTTATCATGGAACCCTTATCAATACCGAAACTGTCTTATCATTTAATCAGTGAAACATAAGTAATACGTCATGGTTGAGTCAAGCTTTAAACCTAAAATTTTAAAATTCAATGAATAGGGCAATAGTAGTATTTTTCAAACATAATTGCTTTAGCGAAAAGCTTCATTCATTGCAAGTATCATTCTCACGGTGACCGGATAAATCATCAAAATGATAATTCATCACATCTTTAAAAAGTTATATAAAGTCATGGAAAGTGATGAAACAAAAACTTTATTAACTGGGTTAAGTAGGTTAGGTTGGGTCAGGTTAAAAAAAAATTTCATCGTTTCTAATGACTTTACATATTTTTTTTAAATTTTGTTGAATAGTCACTGCGTTGAGTTAGCATGGAACCACAGACATAGGAATTAATAGACGAGAAGATAAGGACGAGGGGTAAAATCAACTGTTGAAGAACGAAGGGAGTAAGGCTGACTGTGATTCGTCAATAAATCAATCTGACAGTAAATAGGCATCTCGCATTATAATATCACCATTTACTTCTTAAAAGTAAAATCTGCTTTTGAATGAATAGACATTTTTACATGGGAGCGCAAATTACTCGCCACGTTATGAACAAATTTGCGATGTCCAAATTCGGCGAAAAAATTCGGTTCTATTTTCAGAGTCGAATATTTCGTTTAAGTATTTAGTTAAGACACTTTTATAAATGTTCATAATTTACTTCCCAGCAACCAACCAGCTTTGTGTTTCGCGTCCAGACGTTTCTCGATGTGATAGTATATGTTTCTAAAACTGATCTATATTATACGATGTGAATATGCTTAAAATAAAGTAAAATAATGCTTATATATGGAATGTAATACGACAATTGGGTTTATTCTCTTTTTCACATCTATTTTTACAAGTTTTCATAGTACAAGTCAACATTTTGCCATGTTATTTCGTAAAATGAACCGATGATGCCTCGACCATAGTTCGCACAAGAATGATGACGTCACGTTTTCAAATTTCACTTGAGGCCATACGCGAGCACAGCCGGCTCCAATGGAACCGGTATGGGGAGTGGGGATAATACGCTTTTAATCACTTAGGGCAGGTCTACTAATATTCATATGTCTATGCATGGAACCCATTCTCACATGGATAACTATGAACTATGAAATCCGCTTTTTGGGAGTCTTATGATTACTGAAAAGAATGATACGGAGGAAGTGGAAGGACTAGGTGATGTTTAGGAAGTACCTACTTACCTTATTATGCATATCTAGTCACTATATTTAGATGAAGCCATTTCAAGCAGCTTCTGATTGGTGGTCAATCATCATTCACTTTTGAATGAGTTGGAAATATAGAATTAAAAAAAAAAAAAATTATTTATTTTTTTAATTTTTTATTATTTAATAAATAATGTTTACATGTTACATTTTTTGATTAAAGTATTTTACTCAACTACTTATCTAAAATAACCGTTAAAATCGTCATTTTCTGTCAAAATTAATCAATGACATGACTGCAACTCAACGAAACACTGATACACGGAGAAAAATGAGTGTTGCCAATTTATTATGAATATCTTGATATTATTTTATTATCTTATAGTAATTCAATTAAAAGCGGGATTGCAGGCCTTCACGAATGAATTAATAGGTTTCCTGAGACAAGTGAATATCATGACGAAATGAACAAGTGTTCCGGCATCGTTATAATGTAGTCGTAATTTACCAAACAGTTATCAAGAAACCTGATTTCATCCATTAGACTTGCAATCCCGTTTTAACCGGATTATCAATAAATTGAAGACATTCTTCAAATCAGCAAAACTCATTTTTCTCCACTTGACCCTTGATCTCAAAGCGTCCCATATTGAATATTATTATAATATTATTATTTTGAATATTATTTAATATTATCATACACTATTCCACTGCAACACACATAAGCGCAATTACATTGCGAACTCCCCAATACAACGGTTTCACACTATGGGAAACCAATACTTACGTGATGTCGATATATTTAATATTAACTTTGCGAATTTTGTGGATCACGTAAAAGACTTATTTCAACACTTTTCCTAAATGGAAGTTATATTTTTGTAAACCAGTCAAATCGCTGTATTATTTTTAATTTATCTTCTTGTTATTTTTAATTTTGTTTCTTGCATATATATATTTTTTAATGTAATTTTATTTTTATTATTTCTTTCTCATGTTTCAAAACTGTCTGTCATTAAAATGGTACCACCTACATGTAAAAGCCCTCCGGGCGTTAAATAAATAAAATAAATAATTATTGCCTCGTATTGCGTCTAAAAAGTATTTTTTTCTACAAAGATGTTTCTTCAAATTTACAAAAAGATTTCTTTCGTGAATTTAGATACGGAAACCAATCAACAAAACAAAAAAGACGGCTAGATGGAACCTCTTCATTTTTATTATTGTTGAAAACAAAATTGGGTCTTTCGCGAAATTGTAGTTTCAATTACTTTTTTTAAAGGCGGCCCAAGCTTTTGTATGGCACTTTGAAACTGCTAACGCCATAACAGAACTATCCTACTATGAAGAAATCTCAAAATGATTGCTTTGAAATCAGAACCCTATCCAACTTTAACTTGGCGCGAAATCGGAGTAAAAGATTCTTGAAGACTCACATCTACAATCATTCATGAAAGGTTACAATTAAAACGGATAAAAAAAGGTATACGCTTGTTCCAAGTAGCTCAAAAATTAATTTATTTACTTGAGAGACAAACATTTCCGGATACTAACAACATAATTATGGTAGCTATTTAAATTTCTCTTACCTCTAGAGTATCTTACCTATTTTTATATGCTCCCAACCGTCTGGAGCCAGTGAGACATGGCATCCCCAATTGGGGTATGTTGGGAGGCTGAATATAGTGGAAAGAGGAAAAAGACGGGTAGAAGGAAGGTAGGGAGTGCCTGGCTGTTCAGATCTGGTCACCAAACACGACTGAAGCCATTTCAAGTAACATTTCAATTCTCAATGGAGGTCTTACACCAAGGTGACACTAAAAGTATCTTCCACTCTGGAATTTGCCGCATGTATCGTTTATATGATTTTAAAGTAATAAATTATGAAAAAACACAAATACTTCAATTAAAATTTACTTAGAACCCTCGACCTTCAGATTGCTAGTCGAGAGCCTTACGCCTCAACCACGGAGGACGTCATGCCTGTTCTAAGTAGCTCATCAATTAATTTATCTACCAGAGAGACAAACATTTCCGGGATAGGAATAACCCGACACTAGGTATTTGAAGTTCTCTTACATTCATAATCGGAACAGATTATGAGGTTTATGATATGATGAAAGATTTGGTTAGCAAAGGATTGAACCCACGACGTCTGGGTGGGTACCAGACGCATTACTTCTCTCGACTACTAAAACGACCCGGATTCACTTCTGTATTCACATTCATACATATTATCCTACATGCTTAGTTAAGGCGATGCACTACGTCGTGTAATATTTTAAATTGAACTGCTATCAATAACAACCCTTAAGGTTTAAATTCCCGCTTAACACCATCCGCCTGTTTTGATTTATGCAAGAAAAAAACATGGCCAAAAAGTGCCTTTTATTTTATTTTGTGGATGTTCAGGCATAATTTTTTTTTCGATCTTTTTATAAATAACTTAATTTGCCATATTATACAATAAAATCATAACCGAAAAGGGATTCGTAAGTAGAAGATGTTAAACTTTAAAGCAGTTTTCATAGGCCTTTACATTATTTTTTTCTGGGCTTATAAAAAGATTTATCTAAAAAATACTCGATTATTTTAAAGGCCAAGATGTATTCTACTCGCAGTATTTAATTAAAGCATCTAGAAACATTTCTAGGCGACCAAATTTTCAAACCAAAAACACATGATTTTGCATTACTACGTATGGCATCGCCTTAAGTTCAGTTGTTTGATTCACTTGAACCATTATCACCAGGAATGTCCCTTACTTATATCGTCGACAGATGTTTTATTGTATTTATAATGACTGCCTTTTCAAGGAGATGCGAAATTGCAAGTTTGTTGGTCTTTACATAAATGCCTTTACGTTGTGGTGAGATTGCATAATAATAAATATTTCTAATAGTGAATACAAATTTGAAGTTCCATTTACAATACACCTAAAAACAATGAATTTGGGAGGTGGGTTTGGGTACCGCCACCCTGTGAAATATTGGTTCGCTACGTTTGGTGATTTAGCAGCGGTGCTCGGGTTCATCGGGTGAGGTAAAATTCACCTTTCCAGAACTTCCTCTCCTTCCGTTTCTTATAAAAGACCCTCCATACGGCATTCCAAAAGATAACATAGGCCCCGAGAGAAATTATTTTCCTCACGGCCTCCTGTGTGAGGTTAATATAAAAAAAATAAACAAAAAACAATCAAATATCTGAGAGTAATTGAAGGACTGAAGGACTAAAGCTTAAAAAAATTGAAAATTAACATACATTTTTAAGAATCAAAATTTTTTAAATGTAAATAAGACACAAAAATATTTTTATATTTTCTACCGTAATTTTTTTCAAGAATAAAAAAAAACAGTGAAAATATCTTATTCTGGGTTGTTGTTATTATTTTTGGTTCTGATTACATATTTTAGTGGGAGAGTCAAGTCTAGTTCTGACTTACTCAATTATAGAACCGGCCTAAGTACTATCAAAATCATGCCTTGACTAGTTTCAAATACGTTCAATTTATACATTCGCTTTTATCTATATTACAAGAAGTTAGTAATACATACGCAGATGTAGCGGATCTATTCAACTGTTCGGAATATAGGTACAAGAAGGCTATATAATCATACCTTTTCAATCATTACTAATAATTTAACCTAAGTCTACTTATAAGTTTTGCATGTACTTTTATATCTGTCTAGAGTTTCTGTTTATTTTATACTTTCTGTTTTCAATGTACATGATTTATTAATTGTTATATATTTATATATACCGTTAATATTAAATAAATAATCAATATTTATAAATATATCTTCTTGTTTTAACCGAACACTGCATAAGAGTTCCAATCAGCTTTTTATCTTGTTTTGGCAAAATATTCAATCTTTGTTACGTCGGGCGTACCACAAGGATCACACCTTGGACCCTTGCTATTCTTAATTTTTATTAACGACCCTACATTTATACTCCGCTGTAACTTTTCTATATATGCTGACGACCTCAAGTTATATAAAGCAATTAAATTTATGGAAGATTGTGAACCCTTCAACAAGACCTTTACACTTTATCTGCTTGGTGTATTGATAACGAAATGGAACTGAATATAGCTAAGTGCAAAGTTATAAATTTCACTATGAACACCAACAAAACCTTTTGATATTTTCTATTATATACCTAATTTAAACATTATTATGTCTTGTAATTTTTAAGCTTTCTATAAAAAAATAATGATATCGTTTTGAAGGTGAATGTGCAAATTGATTGTTGCAGACACATTAGTCTAGGGAAATTTATATTTGTATATAAATTTATTTTATAGTTTAAAAGAATGTACTTTAAATTTCCTATTTGTGTCTCAAATAAAAAAAATAAAATAAAACTGTTCTCAACTCTCCGTGCCAGACGGAATAAGATATCCCCAAACGGTGTTTTGATCCTGATGATTACGGGTAGGGGAAGCAGATGTGAGAGTTGAATATTGGGAAGCACCTGACTAATCAGATCTAGTCGTTAACAAGGCTAAATCATGCAAGGCAGACTTACCCAATATTACAGACTTCTCTTCCACCTAGTGCACTCACGGAAAAAAAGAGTAATACTGATTTACCAAGAATCTTAAAACTGTTAGGAATCATGTTAAAAAACGTGACTGCAAGTCGCTTCCTGAAAAAGTCAAAATAATATCAGAACACGTGTTCACGAACCTGCTTTTGTCTTAATAATATGTCATGACGAAATGCAAAAATGTTAGGATTTTTATGAACACGTGTTTTATCACACACATCGTAAATTTATCACAATACCTATGATTTCATTCGTTAATGGCCTACATTCCCGTCTTTAACAGTAGTCAAAAAATTTTGAGAAATTCTTAATAAATTAGCAATTTTTATAGGAAAGTTTTCTCCGTGTATTAGGTTATTCTAAAAACAATTTTCTTTTCAATAAATACTTCTGGCTTCCTTAATTCTAAGTACGAAGAAAAAAATAAGTCTTTTTGGTTTACATCTCAGTATAACATTTTGAGAGCAAAATTTCACTCAAAGGTTGATTCTGTGAATAATTAAATTTTCAAGCCTTTTTCAATCATTTTAAAAGTATTTTTTTATTACAGGGTGTTCCGAGAATTTCAGGAAGAATAATAAAATAGGTATCATGAACGCGGAAAGGCTTTAATAAAAATTTTGTGTTGAGGTTTTTTACGTTGTTCTTATTTTACCCGAATAATAGATATACTAGTCCCAGTGAGAGGTAGTACGTGACGTCATCGCTGTTTTTCGTTTTTATACTAGGCCTATGGGAAGAAAGAGGACAATCGTTGATGATGAAAGCACAGTACCTACTCATAAAGCTTGTCATGATCATTTTTAAAAACTTTTTATTAGACTTCAGAAAAAAAAATCTAAACTATATTTAAAAACCCAAAATTTTTTAATAGCCTAACCTGATTGTATCTAACGTGTCACACAGACTAAATATAACATGACAAAATACCAAAATATGTATCAAACAGAGCTCTTTAAAACTATCCATGTATAGCTACAGGTTCCCCGAGGCGACAGTGATTAAGTAAACAGTAAGTGTATTATATTTTGATGAGACATGAAGTGAAAAAATAGGTTCCATTTTTTTACCTTCAAAACTTCCAACGCTTTAACTAAAACTACGAAATCCGGTCTACGCGCACCGCTTATCGCGTTCTAATAGTGGAACACGTTTTGACGAGATATCGGTGCGCATTATGGCTCTAATTGTAAAGTTTTATGGTGCCGGCATTCATTATTTAAAGTTTTTTGTTATGCAGGTTCCCACACGTTTCATGCCCTAATGAATATTGCACCTACTTTGATTACTGCGTACAAAAACATGGGATGATTTCCAAATCATTTAATGGCTGTTTTTTTATGATAACCCAACAGTTAAATGGCCAAACATACATGAATTACTTGTAATTGTTTATTACGCAGTTTGAAAAAAAATAAGCCGCACAAGAGTCCCAACTGCTCTCAACCGTCTGGAGCCAGTACACCAGGGCGATACTGAGAGTATCTTGCACACAGAACCGTGCAGCAAATATATTATATATAACTTTTGATAAATCTTCTTCTTCTTCGATGGCGCTACAGCCCATATCGAGCTTTGGCCTCCTGCAACAGTCTCCTCCAACTCCTCCTGTCCTCAGCGGCTGACTTCCAGTTTGTCACCTGGAGAAGCTGTGCTGCATCCCCTCTTACCTCATCTTCCCACCTCAGTCTGGGTCTTCCCACTTTTCTCTTTCCACCTGGGTGACCAGTCAGAATTCTTTTTGATAAATAATAAGTAAAATAACAAAAATTAATACATTTGCTAGTCGACAGCCCTCTACCTCGGAGGCCGTCAAAGAAAAGAGTCATCCTAATTAACTTATATTATAAATGCGAAAATGTATTTGTTTGTTTATTTGTCCTGTTTTCACGTCGCAACGGAGCGACCGATCAACGTGATTTTTTTCATAAAGATAGTTGAAAAACTGAGAAGTGCCATAGGCTACTTTTCATCGTAGAAAAATATTTCGATCCCGTGGAAAATTCTTTTGTACATTAATTCCCCCCAAAACCACGCAATCGACGCCACGGGTAAAAACAAGTTATAAATCCACCAGTTTTTTTACGTGCAATAAAGAGTTTTATGAAATTCAATTTAGTATTTTCAAAACATATTATTAACATACGTGATGTACGCTATTTACGTTGTAGCCCGAAACGCCGCAAGTTGTTTCTTTTACAGCCCAAGGTTGTATTCATTAGCGGTTCGTGCCTGCTATCCGTATTAGAGTGAATTTATTCGGTAGGAGGAAGAAGGAAGCGAACTATTATACAGTACACTTGGATCCTACTTGCTGGTGAAATTAACTAATTCAGTAAGACAAATTGACTAAAAGCGTGACTATGGCCTTAATCAGACAGAACTAATAAAATTTTATGAGGACTTATGTGTTTTGCGATAGCTACACAAGGATAAAATCTTTTTAAACGTTGTTGCACGCTAGTCATTTTTTCACAGAATATTACGAGTTTTTTAGGTAATAAATTTGGGTAATTTTTCAATCAGGGTACGCCATGTTTACACGCTGTTGCTAAGATTGGTTTGACACTCGCAAGTTATTTATTACATTAACTCCACGCAGGAGGCCATGACGAAAATAATTCCCCTCAGAGTCTATATTATCTTTGAGGATGCTGTCTTGAAGAGACCCATGTTGTAGGAGGGAGGAAACACAGAGGCCGGCAAATCGTTCTAAAACCGAGCTGTTGAACTAAAGAAAGAGTCATAGAAACGATCCGTTATCACTTGACAAATGTCAATCATTTATTATGTTGGGCGCGCTTTTGGCTTGTTTCCCGACTATGCACCGGTGTCAGAGGGATCAATAACGCTAATTCCTCGGAACACCTTCCATTTTAATACCGGCAGACCAAGCATACCTACCAGACGCCTGACTTGAATTGGAATCAAGATTGATTAATTTACACCAAAACAGCAAAACACTATACAGACCAACTCAAACGATACACAATACCCGAGCCAAAAACAAAAAACTTCTCCAAACTCCTTTTGCTAAAACCACCTTTGGACAAAGACATTTCATATACATAGCTTGCAAACCATACAATATACTACCAGTCACTATTAGACGAACAGAGTCAATGACCAAATTCAAACATGAAATAAAGAAATGGATAACAAGTCGTGGGCGTCCTACTATCACAACATACGTAAACCAAATTACACGTAAACAGTAACAACAATTCACAAACAAAATAAAATAATTTTATAATTGCCCCTTGTTAGCAATCTTTAAGTACCTGAATACGTATGTCTCAACGCAGGTGTGACAGATGTCGAAAAATTGATGTAATAAAACTTTATATTTATGAATAAATAAAAAAATAAAAATTCGTTTGTCAAGGTAGGGGAATCTGTCAAACGGTCCGCTCGTTTTTTCAGGTATTTTAGGGCTCCAGACCAGAGGTGGCTACCAAATTCAATAGTGGGACGCATTTTTGAATTGTACAGGATCAGCATTTGTGTGCTATTAAAGTATATGCGGTCCCTGTACAGTACGGCCAGCTTCTGAGATGCTTAGTTGAATCAAGCTTCGATGGAGCCTATTTATGCCATCTGAACCTCTAATTATCAATAAGCCTATTCTAATTAATTATAGGGGAGTTGGTCAGCGCATTAAATTCAACTGTTTTAATTTTTGTAAGTGCTAGTCCAATAGCCATTTTTTAATATCTTAGTCTTAGTTGTATGTCACTAGTTTAAGTACTTAGTTGCCAGTCGGGTTTCAAATCCCGCATCTCGCAATCCCGCGGAATTTCATCTATATTTTATTTCATGTACAGTCCACCCACCAACTAGTGTGGAAGCGTAGAAAGCGTTTTCCGATGCTGGGCTGAGATTATCCGTTCACGTACGGATGACGGGACTCTCAATCGTAAATGTTTTTAAGGATTAAAAAAAAAACATACATTTTTAAAATCATATTATTTTACATTTTAATATCCTTTCTTAATATTACTAGTACCACAGATGATTGATACGAATAATCCTCAATGACACAATGTCACCTTTTGAATACGGATATAAAGTCAAATAATTCTATATCCTTTTTTATATCCGTGTTCAACATTAGCCATTTGAAATTGGACGACATTTCTTTGAAGGATATATAAAACTGTGTAAAAAAAAGGTTATATCACTAAATTCAAATGTGCAATGTGACCGGAAAAGGGTACATTTCTAGATAAAAACGTACCATGTGTTGATGTGACTTACATCATTAAACTGTATTAAAGAAATAAGTAATGATATAAAATATATGGTAGAATTTTTAATGTTTTACTATTTTTTCTACAAAATATTATTTTGTTATTCTTGCATAAATCATGTACGACTACCATAATACGGGAATGAGCCCAGTATGGTAGTTGGGAAAACCACCAAAATGTAATATAAAAAAAAACAAAAAATTAGTTTACTAACCAAATATTAAAAAAAATATATATATTATTTCAATTTAATACCCCTTAATGAAAATCTCACAATTCTTAAATGTTATCCTGCAATCCCGCGGGATTTTAAAAAGGTGCGGGATTTGCAAATCGCTATATATACTCGTACATCTTGGTTGAGGGTCACTAGTTATAGATCTTTTTTGTAAGCAACCAGTAATAAATCTCTGTTGTAAGTAACGAGAAATAAATCTTAGTTGTAAGATGTAAATTGTAAGTGTATTTTTTTACGCTTTCTGTGTTTGCGGGCATTTATTTTGTTTTAATCCAGGGTGGCTATACACCTTTCACCAGCCCTGCTCCTTGTGTCCCAGAACTATAACATTCAAACAGCACACAAAATCGTCCCAGTTCGGTAATGATAATAATTTATGACAATAATTGCCCTAAAATTAGTTTATAATATTAGTTGTCAAGCGCTACTTAGATCTTGTTTGTCCTAATAATATTATAATGTATTCTAACTTAGGTGAAACTTCAATAATACAATTTAGTGAACGCGTGGGGTAAGTAATTTGTTAGAAGGGCTGTATCGAAAATCCTCTTATTAAGGATAAGTGAACGTCTAGAATTGTTGAAATGTTTATAAAGCTTTGTATAAACCGAGGCAGTTTAATTAAATTACCATACTTCTACGAAAAATATACAAATGTCGCAAGAACCTGTGCGTAGTGGCGTCTTGTTTAATGTAATGTCTTTGCCTTTTGATAAAACTCAGTTAAATTCAAAATTGTAATCTGATATTGCGATGGTGAAATATAAGTCAAGAGACTGTAATTGACAGAGTACTTTTTTGTATGCCAGGTGATAATGAAAACAACCATGCATTCTCTTTTATGATATTTGTATAGCGAAATATAAGTCAAAGGACTGTAATTAACACAATACTTGCCTTGTGCTCCAGTTGATAATGAAAAGAGATGAGACAACCATGCATTCTCTTTTATGATATTTGTATAGCGAAATATAAGTCAAAGGACTGTAATTAACAAAATACTTACCTTGTGTTCCAGTTGAAAACGAAGAGAGATGAGACAACCATGGATACTCTTTTGTGATAGTTGGATAGCAAAATACAAGTCAAAAGACTGTAATTAACACAATACTTTCAATGTGTTCCAGTTCATAATGAAGAGATATGAAACAACCATGCATACTCTTTTGTGGTATTAGAATGGTGTAATATAAGTCAAGATACTATAATTAGAACAATAACTTCCCCGTCAGCTAGGTGATATTGCAGAAAGATCAAACAAACCATGCATACTCCTTTATATTATTTATCTACTTAAAGTTGTCTCTCTCTCGTGCACTCCCTCTCTAACAAGACGTCAGTCGCACGTTAATTAGACCATTTCAATATAAAACACATTTAAATATTGAAGACAATATTAGTGATTTTTAAACGAAAATCTGAAACAGAAAAATCAGAAAAAGAAACGGTCACATCTGGGACTCCAGGATAGGGTCCCATTAGCGCAGTTGGTAGAGCATTGTCCCGGAAAGACAAGGGTCCTGGGTTCGAGTCCCAGATGTGACCGTTTCTTTTTCTGATTTTTCTGTTTCAGATTTTCGTTTAAAAATCACTAATATTGTCTTCAATATTTAAATATTACAATTTGAGGTTTTACTCAATAAAAATATTCCGAAAAATAATAATTCATTTCTAGACTTGCAGAAAAGTCAATAGATGTCGCACATTTAAAATAAAAACAATAAGATAGGTTTATCTAAAAAGACGCTGTCTAGGATTGCATTTAGTTCGGGTTGAATCTTGCGATCATACATAAAAGATAGTTGCCAATAAAAATGTGCGGTGAAAAAATGAAGACAATGTTGGTAGTTCTTATTCGAAGTATGATACAGTTAAAAGTGACCGAAGAGGATAGGGTCCCATTAGCGCAGTTGGTAGAGCATTGTCCCGGAAAGACAAGGGTCCTGGGTTCGTGTCCCAGATGTGACCGTTTCTTTTTCTGATTTTTCTGTTTCAGATTTTCGTTTAAAAATCACTAATATTGTCTTCAATATTTAAATATTACAATTTGAGGTTTTACTCAATAAAAAATATTCCGAAAAATAATAATAAAACACATCTGGAAGAAGCCACATGTTTTAGTGTCTTGTCGAGATACCTTATAATGATAGGGTTCTAACAACTTTTGGTAGATTTATTTCATGATAAGAAATTTAAAAACCAAGAGCGACAGTTTATTAAAGTAAAAAAAATGCTCACTTAAAAAAAACTTTTTTAACCTCTCGGCGTTAAATATTCAGAGAGTTAAATTTTTGGTATTGATATTGCTCGTAGGGTTACATGAACCATTCCTACACAGCTTTTTTTACAGGCTCAATATCGGCTAGAACATTTTTACAGTTGTAAATTCTTTCTGCGAATCGCTGCAGTGTTAAAATATTTGAAATTTCAACTAAACGTACAAGTCAGCAACGGATAAAATCAGATTTTAAAAAGTGGTTTTAATTGGGAAGATTATTCTAGTTTATTAAAACTTATTTAATCCGTAATGAAAACCCTTACTCGTGCATTATAAATTTGGCCAATTTTATTACGTGAATACGACACAAGAGTCCCAACCACTCCCAGCTACCATAAGAACCAGAAGGACTGTGTCCAATTGAGGTAAGTTGTGAGTGTGAGTGGAGAAAGCAAGGGAATGGCATGAGGAAGAGGGAGATTACGAAATACCTGTCTGCCCAGTTCTGGTCACCAAACGCAACAAGCAACAACGTTTCAATTCTGAATGGTCGTATTTAAATGACGCGATTATAAGGCCCAGTTATTTCGCTTAAACTTCAAATGTAACAATGTCATCAAATTTCATTCAGCGCCATATTGTTTTTAGACATTTGAATAGTCCCGTTGAACGCCAATTCTATGTGCGTTTCACGTTGCTTTATATAAAATTTGTTATAAGCTAACGAGCTTAACAACGTGATACTTGTCCTCTTCTGCTGATCACGATTTGTTCAGAAGCTAAAGAGGACCTAGAATAGGAACCCAACGGGGCTCTTTCAACTGAGAGGACAATTTTTTTGCACTGTGATTGTTTTACACACACGGAGAAAATGAGGGGTGATCGAATAACTCATCAAAATGACAATTCAACACACCTTTAAAAAGTGTTATAAAGTTATGAAAAGTGATGAAACTAGGTTAAATAGGTTACTATTAAACACTATTACGTGTAACTATTTAACTTAGTTTTTGTTTCATCATTTTTAATTACTTTATATCACCTTTTAAAGGTGTGTTGAATTCTCATTCTGAGGAGTTATCATGGAACCGCCATAACAAGTGTTAACTAAAATTCTAATATTTTCACATTTCTTCATTATATTTATAAAATAAACGATTTAACGTTCTTATTCAAAATACTTAACTCTAAATTCGACTGTTGTGAACAAAGATATTAGAAGAACGAGATATGCTATGTTGGCCGCCGGACCGTAGGCGGAGTACTACCTAATTAGGGTACTTTGAATACTATCTGGACGTGTACGCACAGAAATCTGTTCTATGTATTAGTGCGGATACCTTAGCGTAAGCGAAGGTGTGCAGTAGTATTGGTGAACAAAACCGGCGACACTGGGCAAAACAATTCCACACAGTATGAACTGCTCATAGCACATCTCGTTCTTCTAATATCTTTGGTTGTGAACTCCTGCAACTTATAAACATACATACACCCACAGTAACAACACGACAAAATACAATATTCTACAGCAGCACACATAAGCGTAACTACATTGCCCACTCTCCGATACTACGACTTCACACCACGGGAAATCATTACTTGGGTGATGTTGACATATTCAATACAAACTTGGCAAGTTTTGTGGATCATTTAAAACATTTATTTCAACAATACTCCTAAACACATCATGTAAACCTACAAATAGCTGTAATTTTCTGTTTTTTCTTTCTTGTGTTTGTATGATTTGTTGCATAGCTTTTATCAAAAGTAATTTTATTCTTATTTTTTATGTTTCAAAGTATCTTTCTAATTAAAATTATACTACCAACCATGTAAAAGCCCTCTGGGCATTAAATAAATGAATAAAATAAATAAATAAAAATAAATAAATAAATAAAAATAAATAAATAAGGAAAAGCGCAGCTGCATGAATACGTGTTCCGATGTATTCTGAAAGGACTAATATTTTATTAGGAAATGGATTGCAATCAGGGTTTTAACCGATTTTTTATAAATCAGCCATACTCTTTTTCATCCGTGAAAGAGTATCTAAAACTATTACGAGTCTTAAAACAAACCATTTTTGTCGTTAAAATTAAGTTAACTACAAATATCAATTGAAGTAAATTTCAACTTATTGTCACGCTTCCTACGTATAAATTATATCCCCCCAAACAAATTATGTTTATGATTCAATTTGATAAACGCCCGCATATTCAATTTTTTTTAACTGCTCAGTTAGAGTTAACAGTGGATACCCTAAGTACCTTGTTAAAGCATTTAACATAAATTAGATATGGTTTGAAGGGTTAGATTGAATGAATAAGTACGCCAAACAGTGTGGCCAACTGATCCAGTGGAATACGATAACAAAGGTGATTCTGAACATAATTTGATGCCTTGACACGCCGTACACAAGATCCTTATTATTTGGCCATAAGGCAAATGTTGCCAGAACATGAACAAGTATTTTAACCCTTCAGGTTTCTAGCATATTGACGGTTATATTTCTTAAAGAAGAAAGTCTGGGAAATTGGGTATATTTCCACTTCTTAATAAACTCCAAACAAATTGAATATTCCTGAACACATCCAAAAAACTAAAAACTGTTTTTGGAAGGTGATGAAAAACGCAACAAAATTAAATTACTAAAAATTATATTTAAATTATTTTAGAATAATGCTAACCTACTCACCCTTCAAATAAACAATTTGCTAAAATTATGGTCTGAGATATTCGCCAGTAAAATAACTGTAAATACTAAGACAAGCTTTTGCTACATAAGGAACAATAACCTGCTGGTGTCTCCACAATATCTAGTACCTACACACCCGCTTTTCATCAAACCTGTGATGCGTGCTCCCTAAAACTAGATCCACATTCGCTCAATGACAATTCTGGTTCATCGCTCTTAATATATTCAATGCCTTAAACATCGATTAATATATGGTCAATTAATTTTCCATCCCTTTTAACTATCCGTGTACAATATTGGTTATTTGAAAAGGTACGAGCCTTACTAACTAACTAATATCAAGCCGTTTCTCGGCAACTCGGTCTTGGCACACACCCCTTGCCTCATTCACATTCATGCATCGTCTCATACGGTATCTTCTATTATTCTTACCTTGACATGGCCTGACTCAAGTATCTGATTCTCTTGGTCGTGCCATGTCTTCCTCGGGCGTCCCCGACTTCTGCTACCATTTACATTTGCATAATATATTCTCTTTACACTCCTTTCTTCGCTCATTTGCTCTACATGCCCAAACCTGCTAAGCGTCCCTTTCTTTATCTTTCTCATTACGCTCACATCAGCTTTGCACTTTTTACAGATCTCCACATCTCTCACACTAGCCTTCTTTACAGAATGCATGAGTTGATAACACTGTTTAAAAAAAAATTAACTCAACAATTTATTTAATTTTATCTTCATGTTTATTTTTAATATAGTTTCTATAATAATATGCATTTTTAAAAATTTTGTTTTACCATAACAATTTTCTTTTCCGTTATGTTTTATTATTGTTATACTTACATAAATCATGCACTACTACCATAATACGGGCATGAGCCTAGTATGGTAGTTGTGAAAATCACCAATAATGTTTTTTTTTTATTTAAAAAAGTAAATAATTAAAAAAAATGAAAACGAATAATTTTTGAAATATTAAAAAATAAATTACTATTACTGTTAACAAAAAACCCACATTTCAAGCACAAAACTGGTTTTAATATATTTTGTAAATAATTTTATAAGAAAGCAAAAAAGTTAATCAAGTGAAACTGTCACAGATAATAGCGTTCATACATTTTTTTAGCAGTTTTCATTTATATTTTTTTTTGAGAAATTTAATATTTTATTTGTATTCTACTCAAGCGAAACGATAGGAAAACTTTCAATTTATCTAAAGCATTTTTTGTTATTCATAATGTACACCAATCCATTATAAAGATTAATCAAAATAGTGATTTAGCATTAAGCTTCGCCTTAAGGCGATGCATTGGAACCTACGCCAAGTAAAGCATTCCATTACGTTGGAGAGAGTTCAGAAGAAAATTTTGAGATTTCTCTACATGAGAGAGAATTGCTACTATCCTACCGACTTTCTATGGCTTATGCTAGAAATATAATACGAAATTGAGCAGTGAAATCTGAGATTATTTTTGAAAATTGCTGACAACGTATATTATCTAACATCTCAAAAGTTAACAAACAACTTTATAATAATTTTATGAGATCATCAATAAATAAACTACTCGTGTAAAAGAACCTTGAGGTGTCTAGTAAACATGACGAACAGACTGGTAAACAAAACCCTTCCATTTCTCATGAGATATAACACAAATAAATGATCTTCTTCAAATGAAATCAAGACTTCTTAGCAATCCAATTTCCCTCACACGACTTTCATCCCAGCTAATTCGCACTAAAGTATAGCTTGTAAAATGTAATTAAACTGGAAGATTACATAACACTTCTGTTCAAATTTTAACACACAGTTTTGTGAAGTACTATGTAATGCTTTGAGATTAGATTTTTCTCGGAATTAAAAAATAAATCCTGAAAGACTAATTTTTTACAATTTACTTGTCCTGTATTTTTTATGTATTGTATTTTTATCGCTCTCGTTTTCGAATATTTTTTGTTTTTCTTTTATAAATTCAAGAATTACAACAAAAAAACAGTTTATTTATAAACAAGTTTTGCTTTGTAATTGTTACGACGCGTGTCGCCTTCTGAAAGCATTAATCAATCTATCAACAGAGGGCAATCTCCAACTTCAACTTTGACTTCCTTCAGAGGGCAAAATAGCTGTCAAGCGTAATAATAAGTAACTGCATAACTTGTGTATAAACAGCAATAATAAAAAATTGAACAATAATATTATTGAATATATAAAAGAAAAACCAAAATATCAAATGGTGTTCTACAAATTAAACTTGATATTAATAAATTTATCGTTTTTTTTTTAATATTTCAATAAATTACGGAATTCATAGTTTCGCCGGGTCGATGAAAAATATATTTGAAAATTTCCAGTAAAATTTTACTAAGACGATGCACTACGTCAACAATAACAACCCTTACGTAGATGGCGATAAGGTTTAAATTCCCGCTTAACACCATCCGCTTTTTTTGATTTATGCAAGAAAAAAACATGGCCAAAAAGTGCCTTTTATTTTATTTTGTGGATGTTCAGGATTAATATTTAATTTTTTTTCGATCATTTTATAAATAACTTAATTTGCTACATTATACAATAAAATCATAACCGAAAATAGGCTCGTTAGTAGGAGATTTTTAACTTTAAAGCAGTTTTCATAGGCCTTTACACTATTTTTTTCTGGGCTTATTAAAAGATTTATCTAAAAAATACTCGATTATTTCAAAGGCCAAGATGTATTCTACTCGCAGTATTTAATTAAAGCATCATTTCTAAGCGACCAAATTTTCAAATCAAAAACACATGATTTTGCATTACTACGTATGGCATCGCTTTGAGGGTTAGATTGGGTTTTTCCATTCTGTATTTTTGAATTCTGTGCTCTGGAAAGGTAAAAAGTATGAGAGTTGGTTACGAATCTAGGGATCGGTGTATCCAGGAGTGACGGACATATGAATATACCCCCTGCTGCGGCGCAAGGCGAGGGTTCGAGAGACTAGTTGGAGAGGTCAAAGGATCTCCCCAAACCAGCCTCTCTCGATCTGGCATGCCACGCAGTTGGCGGGCAGGCGCATCCTGAACACACCTCACCCGTTGAACCTGGGCACCCCTGCTAAATGATCAAACATAGCAAAGCACTTGAGGTGACCCAAAGATATTAGAAGAACGAGATATGCTATGTTGGCCGCCGGACCGTAGGCGGAGTACTACCTAATTAGGGTACTTTGAACGGTATCGGGACGTGTAGCACCGAAATCTGTTCTATTTATTAGTGCGGATACCTTAGCGTAAGCGAAGGTGTGCAGTAGTATTGGTGAACAAAACCGGCGACACTGGGCAAAACAATTCCACACAGTATGAACTGCTAATAGCACATCTCGTTCTTCTGATATCTTTGGGGTGACCTATGGAAAAATCAGTTTTGGTTATCTAATAAATGGTTTACGGGGCGGCAGTACTCTAACGCGCCTCCCAAATCGAAATTGTTTATTTATTATTTAATTTAATAAAAGTCACACATTATCATTTTGCTTGAAATTTTTAATTTATATTCTCGAAAATGTCCATACGTAATGCACTGTTCAATCTTTTCATTTTTTTTCTGATTGCTTTCTCCTTCCGAAATTTGTCTACTATTAGTGCAGCTACTTCCTTAATTATTTTTTCACTATTCCTCCGATGGTTTATTAGTTGGGTACATTTTTCGACATTTCTAACTCAAATACACTTCTTTGGGCGAGTCCCATTTATCAATTTTTATAGATACTTCAGTTGCGGCAACTATTTCGCTTCAGTCGCCGTCTTCAAAGTGAGCGTGCACACAAAAGACTTTAGTTGCGGCAACTATTTTTGAAATGTCACTTATGTATGGGTAGTAGGTAATTGGAGGAAATATGGAAGTATGTATTAAATTTGAATATGGAACAGTTTCCGAAGACTTTAGACATAATCGTTCAACTACGGAGAAAGTTGCGGTTTCCGGCAGTCGCAACTAAAAAGTGTTCAAACTAAATATTCTCTCGTGTGTGCAGCTCCATGGCATCTCCGTATACCGTAATGGATTTTAATGCCTGCAACTGTTGTCACCGCAACTTAAGTCTCTTGTCTGCGGGCACAACACTACGGACTGTTTGTTTCACAGATATATGAACAATTCATCAAATTTCTAAGTATTTTTTAAAGTTCTGTTATTATTTCAGTTCTGTGAAGCAACTGGTCCGTAGTGATATAATAACAGAAATTTTACAGAACTTGAAAATAAACTTTTTGAATTGTTCAAATTCTGGGCAGTATCCATTAGTATAAGTTCGGTAAATTTTGTATCCTGAAATCAAATAAAATAATTAGGCTAATCCATTTTAAATTGTCCGGTACAATAACCATTGCATCCATAGTGAAAAAATATAAGAATTTGAACACTTTTTTCCAAGACGCCTGGAAAAAAAAATTACAATAGTCTCTACAAACTACACGTGTTTTCACAAAAAAAAAACATAAAAGCACCCTTTATACGTAATTATGAGTAATTATCAATAAGCTCACTTTACGACACCCTGTATATTTTGTTGGCAGGCAAACAAGCGTACTGTAGAAATTTAAAATAGAATAAATTTTAATTTAAAGCAAAAAACATAAAAGCACCCTTTATACGTAATTATAAGTAATTATCAATAAGCTCACTTTACCCCCGGACACCCTGTATATTTTGTTGGCAGGAGTACAAGCGTACTGTAGAAATTTAAAATAATTACAGTACTTTAAATAAGCTTAGAAGTTACGGTTGAAACAAATTAAATCCTCATTAGAATTTTTTTTAAATTTATATCTTACCAAGAATTGAAGCGCTTATTAACTAAACCCATCAATTCAACTATGAATTTTAGTTCAGAATCGATCTAAGGCATTTCTAGGAACAAAATGTGTGTACGGGAGGCCCGAGTTACCAGTACCAGGCCAGGGGCTTCCTTTAAATCGCACTTAAATTATTCTGATTGGATACATTAACTCGGATAACCGGCTTATTTGATAATTCCGTACTTTCTTCCTTTGAGAAAACACGCCTGAAAGTCTTTCAAAGGCAATGATTTTTTTGCCCAAAGTAAACGCTGGAGGACATTTGTGATTTTTGCTGGTCTTATCTTTTAACGTTTTGAGGATTTTTATTTTGAATGAGGCCAATGAACTTCAAAATTGTTTAAAGTTAGGTTTTTGGTTTATTAGAGTACATAAATAAAAGTAATTATAGTTATTAAATAAATTTGGTTACCTTGGAAATGGCTCTTTACATAAATAAACTTAACCTCACCTAACGTAATCGAAATTTCAACATAACCTCAATTATACATTTTGAAATTATTTTGGATCGAAATGTGTCAATACTCTTTTGTCGCAAGATACATAAATATATAATTATTTTTTTCTTAAAACAGTTGTGGGTGATAAAGAGTAAGGACAATGAATGTTGTTGTGTCGGTGTGTATCACAATAAGATACACATAGGTCGCAAACAGCGGGATGTGATCCGTGCTAGATGCGCGTCGGGTGGAAACTGGTTGATGAACCCGTCCAGACTGATTCTTGACGCTGTGGTGGAAATGATTGGTGACAAATCCGTCACTCCAGTTGCTTGACACTGCGGCGGTGAAGGTAACCGACGACAAATCTACCAGGCCGATGCTCAACACCGTAGAAGCGGAGATGAATCAACATTCATGGAGGAACGTGAGATTGTGGCAATAAGGTCGGTAGCTCGACGGCATGCGGGCGGAGACTAAACTTGAAGGTGATATTCATCACTGGTGGTGAAAACTAAGAGTTTATATCTAGGAATCGTAATTGATCATAACCTAAGATGAATACCTCACATCAAACAAATCACAAATAAACTTCTCAAAACAATATACATTTTCCCAAACATAAGAAACATATATATTTTGCACTTTGCCAATCAATTATAGAAAATGGAATTATCGCTTGGGGAGGAGCAACAAACTCGGCTATCAATTACATAGAAACCGCACAGAAAACGGTCTTAAAGGTAATACTAAAAAAACATAGACTGACTGATGCAGACGAAATATTCAACAGCTGTGACGTATAGTCCAGTCAGTGGGGGATAAAAAAGGGCTCCACCTTGCAAAAGGTTAGGTAGTAGCGATTTTCACATATGTTGTTAAGATTGGGACTCTAAAGAAAAAAAAAAGTTTTCGACCTTGGGGGGGTCGAGCTCGATCCGCCATCTTGGATTGAATGTGCCAAAATTTGTTTTTTTCAAAATAATTATGAAGTTGTTGATTTTACAACCAAATGGTTTAAGGCAAACTTAAAGACAACTAAATTACCTACATTTTTTGTAGAAAGTTTTTTTTTATAAGTCTAATAGGTAACGAGTTACAGTGGCGGAAATGTGAATATTTTTCTAAAAAATGATGAAATTCCAAAAATTGTAATTTTTTCGGGTTATTCATTACATAATTATAATAATTTTGTTAACTCATTTCCACACCACCATGAGGTAGAAAACATGGCGCATTTTATTATTGTGGTATCCCCAGTAGGTCTTCTCCACAGATATACCAGCGATGGTAGATTTCGAAATTATGTTACATTACTATGAATTATGTTACTATAAATTATGTTACTTAATAACAGTCTTCGTCATCAATGTCATCATCTAACTCATTGCCTGTGATACTGAGATTCTGGGCTTCCAAAGATGGCGGGTCGAGCTCGACTCTCCCAAGGTCGAAAACTTTTTTTTTTCCTTAGAGTCCCAATCTTAACAACATATATCAAAATCACTACTACCTAACCTTTTGCAAGGTAAAACTCCCCACTGACTGGTGTAGTACTAGATATACGCCAATTATACGTTAAAACACTACTAAACTACATTTTTGACAAAAAAAAAATTAAACATACACAAAATAACACTAACAGACCAGTTAGACTAGCGTACAAAGAAAAAATAAAAACTCCGACAGTAAATTCAAGCTTTGGACAAAGACACTACCAATACCATTCTATAAAAGCTTTCAACAGTGTAAAATTTGAAATTAAAATTGAAGAAAATAAAAATAAATTCACACACAAAATTACAAAATGGATTAAAGAACAAAAAAGACAATATTACCAAAATGTCATAGCATAAAATAAATAAACAAAACCTACACGTAACACACAAAACCAATATAACATCACTCACAAACACACAAGATTATTTTCAATGTATTATTTTTTAATTTTTAATATATTAATATGTACCTATTATGTATTTTTAATTTTAAATGTATTATTTTCTCTTTAAATGTATTATGTAGATTATATTTTCATATTATAAAATGAAGGCCTCAGCACGGGCAAGCCACCCAGTGTATCCTACATTACTGGAAAACTTAAAATGTAAAAAATATTGTACCAAATAAAAAAAAGTCTTCCCGGTGCTCCAGTGAGATAATGTTCGGTGTTCGACGCCATGCGGGCGGAGGTTGGGAGAAAGGGCTGAAGATGCGGTTGGCCTAGACGGCGGATGTTGCGGGGCGTGACGGTTGGGCACGGTGTGGGCCAGTGACGGGGGTCCTCCACCGTAGAAGTTGTTGACGGGTTCTTGTAATAGACTGAGTACTGACGCTGAACTGTTGCGCGACTTGCTTGCGTTTATACAGAGCCACACTCGCCTTGTAGAGTAGCCTGGGCCGCCACTATATGGCGAAAAAAAAAATTGACTTATTTCAATAAGCGCTACCGATAAAAAGTTGTCTTAGGTCTTTATTGTTAATAAAAAATAAAAAAAAGTCATTGAATGTTATCATTTTTAGGTTCCATTTTGCGATCGAAAATTGATTAAAATACATTTTTTGTGAATTATTCCCAAGTGATAAGGCAATGAAAGAGTTATAATTATAATTTTCACAATAATTTATTTAGTATTAAATGCTGTTTCAACATTAAGAATTTAACTCATAAATAATACAGATATCGTATAGAAATAAACGTAATCAATTATTCCGGTATGAAATCACGCTTAGTTTCAATTTTTGGCATATTTTTTCTGGAGATTATGGTGGTAGTAATAAGGCCTTCTCTGTTCTTCTTGCCACACACTTTCGAAGATGCTTCAGTTACAACTTTCACACAGCGTTCTACCGATTGTGTGTGACAGGGGAATCTCTCAAATTTTATGAAAATAGAACTGATTTCTGAAGTAAGGTTAAGATCCTCCAGGTCTTGTTTTGTTACACCTTCTAAAATGGGAGGATATGTGATCGGCATATCTTGCCAAGATATCATATCGATATAGCATTGTGTATTAAAATTCAATGTTGGTACTTTAAATGTTTGGAGCTCTGTCCGGGAAACCTCACTGGCTTTCAACAAACGTCTTATCCCAAGTTCTTTGATGATAGGCGATTCATCGGTTATCATTGATAAGAGTAAATTTTCCGGATGAGCGTAGTAAGCATTTCGCTGTATTACGGGATAAATGATGGCTTTTAGTTCGTTCGGAAGATAGCGCAAATAATTTATCATATTATAAATATGCCTCGCACCATCTTTGCACGACCCATGTAGTTTTATATCAAACCACATGGGAACATATACCCTCATGATAAATGTGGTTAATATGACCAGATTTTCTGATGGCGTTGCGCATCCAATATACAGTCGTAGGATACGACTCGCTGTAGTAAGCCATCGTGCATGTGACATCACTCCTGGGTTTCTTCTGGCAATATCAGGATGACAACGTCCGCTGGAAACTGTTTTGAAAATATCGAGCAAGTATTTTTGATCGGTGCTTAAATCAGCATGCAGGACATCGGTCGAGTACTCCACATCAATATTTAAAAAATATTGAACCGGCAAATTATGACAATTATGAAGAGCCGAACCTACGGGGCCGGAAAAAGCACGAGGTCCAGTAGTTGTGCCATCTAACTTAATAATCAAATGGCGTAGAAGCAGCTCGTTGCAGTGAAAAAGACAGATCAGCCACTGTACTGGACGATTTAAGTGTCTCTCCATCGTTCGAATCACACCACCAGTTGTTCCCGTGTTAACATTTGTACCATCACAACCAATTGCTTTTAAATGGTCAAGTGAAATGTTTTGACAAGCAAAGTATTCTATAATTGCTTTGGTTATATTAACGGCAGTGCCTGACCTAGGGGTAATATGGGTCAAGAAATGAGATCCTGGTTCCACGATTAACGATACGTGTTCTTCAAGTACCGTGCTTTTATAATATTTCTGTCTTTTTTTATATTAACCAAAGTCTTGTCCTTTCGACCATCAAAAAATAATCCACTTACTTTATCCCAAGTCTTTGATTTCATGAGTATAGATCTGGTACGTAGACGTGCGCGACGCAGCCTATTTTTATCTATTACTTTATTAGTATTATCCTGCGTTATTATGTTGCAATCATTTAAGACGGCAGAAGCGATTGCTGCACCAGCTCGATCCGATATCCTGAACCTGTCACAGATCTTGGAGAGAACTGTAAATGATGGAGATTTGCTGGTCGTCGGAAAAGCAGTGGTAGTCTTAAGTAGCCTACTTGATTTTGCGATCGGAGAAGATGATTTTGATGTTGAAGTGGAAGAAAATGATACAGTGTCTACAAATTCTTTTTCTTCACACACCTGGTCTTTTATTTTAGTGAGATCTTTTCTCTTTCTCTTCATAGAATTTTCCATTTGTTTTCGTAGTCGGTGTATCAACACTGCCGATGAACATTTTTCTCTCACCTCTTTGGTCTTCCAAAAACTGTTTTTCTTTAAGGGAAACTTTCCTTGCTTTCGAACAAGTACAATAATTGTCTTTACATTTACAAGAACAAATATCGAACAGTTGGGAGCTTGTTTCCTTAAATTGAGATACCCTTTTTTTTTTAAACAAACTGTATTTCTTTTGTTCTTTTCTGTCTTCAGCAGGAATTTATACTTAAGATGATAAACCTTAATAATTTTCACAATTTTTTCTTTCGAAATAGTTGGGAAAGAAGCTTTTTCCCATATTTCTAAAATACTTGAAATTACCTTCAAAACAATATCACGTAACGGAGGGTCTTTGGGGCCATGGATCGATTTCCACTACGATCGCTCCCACTCACAACACTTCAATACGTCTTCGTACGTGGGCAACACATTGTCTTTAAGCACCTTAAAAGTACCAATAATAGGGCACGTGGTTAACTGCCTAGTATTAATTTTGCTCATTTTTACACTGTACCAAAAAAATTAGCGTGACCTCTCCCTTCGAAAGCAGTTGGTCGACTAAGGCCTAGGGCGAATACAGAACGGCACGCCCGCGCGACGGCAAGGCTAGGAACTGCGGGCGGGAACTTTTTTGTGTCGTATTACTACAAAAATAATAGATTATAGTTATATACCAGAGATGGGCAAACTTTTTAAGGAAAGGGCCAGATAAAATAAAAAATTATCTAGGCGGGCAGGAAAAAAAATTAATAAAATAATTTTTTATAAGTGATATAAGTACTTTATTTTTTAATTTTTAAACCATGCATAATATTGAGTACATTATATGCTAAAATGGTAAAAAAGTAACAAAAATTGATTATTCTTTAGAACAGTATGAAGGCGTATGTGACAGATGAAACTGTGGCTGAGCTTCAAAAAGTTTATCATAATCTGGTAAAAACTGGGATGAGCTGATTCGCAATAGTGAAGCTAAATGGTGGTCAGTCAATCGGTTTCTAACACTGTTTTTGCGAAGCTTCATAGTAGAAAACACCTGTTCACAGATGTAGGAAGATGCAAACATCGCAATTATCTTCTGAGCGTGAGATTTCAGGTTTGGGAAACTTGATTTTGACAGGGCCTTGTAGAACTCAATTTTGGAAAACTTGAGAAACAGTTGCTTCAATTCAGTGTTACATTGCAACTCAATCAATTCGAGCTGCAATTCTGGTTTGGCTGATTCACAATCCATATTAAATGGCATGCTAAAAATGTCCAGGTCCTGTTCTATAACTTTGAAGTCTTGGAATCTTCGTTCAAATTCTTCATAAAGATATTTCACGCTTTTCTCATAGTTCTTAAGTTGGTCCTCCCTAACTGCATAGTTTTTAGTCTTGGAAAATGGGTTAAGTCTTTCTTGACTAGTTGTTTAGAAAATAGATTCAATTGCATTTTGAAACTCCTGATATGACCCCAAATATTATTGATTAATTGATTTCTTCCCTGGAGTTTAAGGTTCAATTTATTGATGTGACTGAGAAGATGTAAAAGATGCAAAGTTTGAAAGCCATACAATATCTTTCATATGTTCACATTCGTCCATTCCTTTTTCTTCCACGAAAGAGATTATTTCGTCTTTTAAATCCCAAACTCGTTCGAAAACTCGTCCTGTACTGAGCGACCTTACTTTAGCGTAGTAAAGTACATCAGAATACTCAGACAGCAATGAGTCAAGAAACTCTCGAAATTTTCTATGATTGAGTGCTCGTAAACGAATGCTATTAACAAGCTTAATAACAACATCAAGCACATGTTTCATGTCTAGAGCAGATTTACACAGAGCTTCTTGGTGTATGATACAATGAAGAAACACAGCTTCGTTCCCAGGAAATGATTCCTTAAACATGCCTACGAAACCAGATTTCGTCCCTGTCATATTCGGTGCTCCATCAGTAGTGATGTTACAAATTTTGGTCAAAGGTACTTTCAAAGACGTGAGTTTCTTGAAATTCTTGAAAAATGTCTAATCCTTTGGTCGTTCCCTTTAATGAACGCATGAAAGCTAATTCTTCAGTAACACAAAAGTTGTCATCAAAACCTCTTATAAATATCAGTAACTGAGCTGTGTCAATTATGTCCGTACTTTCATCCAACGCAAAATAACAGAATTTAAACTCGCTTATCTTTGACTCTAGTTGTGAGACGAACTGCTTATCAATTACTTCAATTCTAGAAGAAATTGTTTTTCGAGACAAACTTACTGTCTCAAAATCCTTTGTTTTGTCAGGACACAAAATGTCACATACTTGGATCCTACAAGTTTTTAGAAATTCACCATCAGAAAATGCTTTGTTACTTTTTGCAATATTGTATGCTACAACATAACTGGCATGTGTAGCTAGCTTTTGAGAACAGCTTTGTTTTTTAAAAATATTTTGCTGACCTGACAGTTTCTTAAGTAGAGCTTCTGCTTTTTGCTTCCGTTCCTCTTCGGTCATAGTTTCATAAGTGGCGTTGTTATGTTTTGTCATGAAGTATCGTGAGAGGTTGAATTCCTTAAATACCGCTACAGCTTCATTGCATATGAGGAACACAGGTTTATCCTTAATATATGTAAAAAAAGTATTTCCAAGTCCACTCATCTTTAAAAATACGACATTCTGAATCAACTTTACGTTTTTTACTTGCCATTGTAACGATCAAAAATGTCAAAAACACTACCAAAAAGCACAACCATAGAAACACAAGCCAGGCATACAGCGGCAGAGGTGACTTGACACTGACTACGCACGCGACGTCGCGTCGTGACTGTCCGAACTACACTGGTGAACATTGAACGATTGAACACTGACCTTGACAACAGAGGAAACGAAAATGGTAGCGCCCGATTCGTCCCGAACTTAGCCGAGCAACACACGCATTGCACTTCACATCGCCATGAATTCGCCATGCTACCGATCTGCAAAGCACGAGGTTGTGTGCAAACTAATATTACATGCAATAATACCGTACTTAAAATACAATGAGAAGGAAACCGTCTATCTACGTAGAAAATACATTTTCTTCAATTGGTAAATTGTGGTAGGGTTATTCAAAACAATGTCGCGGGCCGGATTGACTAGCCTGGCGGGCCGGACTTAGCCCGCGGGCCGTACTTTGCCCATCACTGTTATATACAGTAAACCTACATACTTTATTAAAGAAGATTTCGTAAATGCACATGATTAAACTGATCCAGAATACTTTATAATGAGACTGAAAAAAACTATTTTTTAGCATATTTTCTCCAACTTTAAAGGCAAGGTGGAGCCTTAAGATATTTTTTGATTTTTTTTAAAGTATATTATTTTGATGTTTTAGATACAAAGACAACTTTTTATGAGTAGCGTCAAATGGAATTCTGAAGAAAAAAAAATCGGCCCACACTATTGTAGAGCCTAGAATATTCCGGGAGTCACAAGTAGATAAGTCGCATGCACGCTGCCCATACTGAAAGTCTTGAACGTTCTGGATTGCACCCCGAATTATTCTAGTAGCTTGCCGCTAGATATTTAAATAATATAAATCAGAATAAAATTTTGTAGTTTTTTTGCATTAATTCTACACAGGTCAGGACAATAATTTCCTTCAGGGCCTACGACTCCTTTGAGGATGTTGTGTAGAGATATATTAAAGGAGAGCAAGTTCTGGGAAGAAAAAAGGTAGGTATGAGATCTAAGGTGGGTAGAAATCTAAGAGTCAGTGTGTCCAAGAGTGACGGATGTACGAATGCACTCCCCCATTGCAGTGCATGGCTATGGGCCTAAAGAGTGCAGATGAAGAGGTCAAAGAGTCTTCCTAAGCCGTAAGGTGGGCAGTCGTATCCGTCGCCAAGATCTGGTCAAACCTCACCCTGTGCTAAGTCACCAAACGTAGCGGACGATGGTTCCCAGGGCGGCGGTACACATACCAGCCTTTCAAATTTACATCTATGTACCTACCTAATTGAAATAATACACCTTAGCGCTTGTCATCTGAGATAGTATATTGACTATTGTTCCATCATCCCAATATCATTCAGACATTCAAAAAAAATACTGAGCTTATCGCTTGAATTGATTCGTTCATTGGAATTTTATAAAATGAATTTTTTGTGTTATGTACCACGATCAAAAGAAAATATTACATGTAAAGGTAAAAATATTACATGTAAAGGTAAATAATATTACATATAAAGGTAAAAATAATACAGTAAGCAATACACCAAATTACCACTTATTTCATTATTATTTCATAATAATGTCGACATTAAAATATGTAGTTAAGTTAGACCATCCCTACTTCAATGTAAACATGTACCCCTTCAATAAGTAACTTTGTAATTAATAAGCTATTAGCATCAGTTGCTAAGTCCCTACTTTCTTAATTCCTATAATAATTTCTCAAATATAAACATGTATCTTTTCAAAAAGCAAATATAATCCCATCATAAATAATGATTTGACAATAAAATTAGGTCATTAATAATGCATATTACCTGTGAGGTTTTTTTCCTAATAAATATTGAAATGAGCTACAAACCCAAGGTAATTAGCTTACTGGAATTACCAAATATTTAGAAATTCCACAATCTTAAACGACTTAGTAACAAATAAAATTGATTTAAACCCTATAACCTACCCCTCTCCCCCCTCCCCAATATGTTGTGTATATAAACCGTAGACTAAGAATTTTGTGTACCAGTCTGAAGATGGCTTTGACGAGCTGAAACCGGTTACGGTCAAAATAAAATTAAGTGGAATAAAGTTTTTTATTTGTTTTATTATAATATATTATAATGGAATTTCACCACGAATTATCGGTCTCAAAAATAGAAATAATAATTTATCGTATCTCCGTTGACAGATGATAATAAACAGAGACCGGAAAACCATAAATAATTTTGATATACCTACTGTTTTTTCACTTTCATGGTTTTATCTGCCATGCAAATACTTGAGTCGCAGATTCATTCCATGCCGTGGTTGAGTAGATGTTATCCTTGGCTACAAATCCGGAGGTCACGGGTTCAAATAAAAAAATTAACAAATTACTGTACAATAATTAATACCCATACAAATTGAAAAAATCTTCCGAGAAAAAAAAAGTGAACGACGAAAATTGAACCCGCAACCTTCCGATTGCAGATCAGCTGTTCTACCATTACGCTACGTCGGCTTATTCTAAGCTCGCCAAATATTCCAATAATCATAAGTAGTTTTTTTCTTTTTAGTAATTTTTTCTTAATAATATAATAAAAGTAAATTTTATTTTATTTGTGTTATTTCATAGTTTATTAATTAAAAATAATATAAAGGATATTTGCGGCATATTTTAGACCTATTTCCCCATCTTTCTCTCTTCAACTTCTTTTCGACCACTACCTTCAGTCTCACAGTATTCCCCAATTGGGGATGCCTTGTCTCACTTGCTCCAGAATGTTGGAAGCAGTTGGGATCTTGAGCAGAACTAACAAAATAACTCTCTTTTATTTTATTATATTTAACAAAACAGAAAAATGGTATACTTGTATTGATATTATTTTCTTTAAATAACTATAAACCCAAATTTAATTCAGTTTAAATAGAATTTGTGGAAGCCCTTAGTAATTTAAAGATGGCCGATATGAAAGGTATCTTTAATCCTAATGAGATTTTGAAATCAGATCACTGATCCCGGACTTTTTCCCACCCCTTATAACCCCGGCTCTTATTGGAAATATCCTTTCAAAGTGTATATGGCCCTACAAAACCACCTTCACCGGGTGTTTCGAACTTTATACAACCCTACAAAACCACCTTCACTTGGAATTTTGAACTTTGACGCAAATAGTTGTACTGACGATTGATCTCAAGATTGTGATCATTCTGCGATGAAAGTATCGCAAGGGCATTCCTAAACCCTTTAAACGGGTTGTTACTTACTTTAAGATTTAAATGTGTTGGTAGGCTGTAGCATACGCAAATGAACCATATTAATGAAAAATTCCAGTCAATATTTGCACAGAAATATTAGCAGAGGTATCTATGTACACGTAAGATTTTTTTTACTTATAGAAAGATGAGGAGAAATTACGTCACATAGTAGGTTGTAATTTTCTTTGTTGCGATGCCACGGTAATCAAGGAGAGATAACGTCATATAGTAAGTTATAATTATTATTTTTATTTTTTTTAGTTATTTTATTTAATTTTTTTTATAATTTAATTAATAATAATAATAATAATTACACAGCAGAACTTGTTTAAAAATAAACTGTTTTTATAAACCCAATAACAAAATTATTGAATATATAAAAAATAAAAATTAAAATGGAGTTCTACAAATTAAACTTAATAAGAATAAATAAGTTGTAATTTTATTTGTTGTCGTGCCATGGTTGTCAAGGAGAGATGACGTCACATTGTAAGTTGTAATTTTCTTTGTTGTGATACCATGGTAATCAAGGAAAGATGACGTCACATAATAAGTTGTAATTTTATTTGTTGTGATGCTATGGTAGTCAAGTAGAGATAACGTCACATAGTAAATTGTAATGCCATGGTTATCAAGGAGAGATAACGTCATATAGTGAGATGTAATTTTATTTGTTGTGATGGCATGGTAATCAAGAAGAAATGACCTCATATAGAAATTTGTCTCCCAATGGTGTCCTGATCGGGATAGGAAAGAGTCAAAACTATCCCTAAACAAATATGTTTTATTTTATTTTATGACAGATGGATATAAAAAAACTTCTTTACCGTTGGTTTTTAATCTTTATAATTTTTATGTAAGGATAAAATAATAAGTATTTAAAATAACATCAAAAAACAAGTTTGAGTCATAAAGTAAAAGTTCTTGGGGCTATCGCTAAATATGTCCGGAATCTTCAGTAAAGTAGATTTTAATATTCCACACATTAGTACAAGATATTGGGAGAGTGATATGTCCTATCTTTGGAAAGGAATATGGAAAATTTCGATGGTTGGTTTACTGAATCTTTTCATTAATTATTGAAAAACTGACCACATATAACACGAATTATAAAATATCAATCTAAGTCACGAATTATGCAATATTGATTTTTTATTGTGAATTTGTGTGTTTAGTTTTAGATATTAAAACCAGTATTTTTGTTATCAATAAAATGATGCTAATCTATCACAAACTTTGATTTAAGATAGATAAATCTAAACAAATAACTGATTACTATTAGCTCATTGTTTCTGAACCTAAGTATTGTAGATTCGAACCCCTTTGTGGTGCGAATAACTGACGAACTTAAATAGATGTTTGCATTAACAGTTACATACATATCGATCTAGAGAGCAAGACCTTTTCAGTATCAATCTGGCGAGAGACCACTATTATCAGTTACATACGTCTCGTTCTAGAGAGAAAGATCTTTTCAATATCAATCTGGCTAGAGACCACTATTATCAGTTACATACGTCTCGTTCTAGAGAGAAAGATCTTTTCAATATCAATCTGGCTATAAGAGACCACTATTATCAGTTACATACGTCTCGTTCTAGAGAGAAAGATCTTTTCAATATCAATCTGGCTAGAGACCACTATTATCAGTTACATACGTCTCGTTCTAGAGAGAAAGATCTTTTCAATATCAATCTGGCTATAAGAGACCACTTTTATCAGTTACATACGTCTCGTTCTAGAGAGAAAGATCTTTTCAGTATCAATCTGGCTAGAGACCACTATTATCAGTTAAATACGTCTCGTTCTAGAGAGAAAGATCTTGTCAGTATCAATCTGGCGAGAAACCACTATTAGCAGTTAATACGTCTCGTGCTAGAGAGAAAAATCTTTTCAGCATCAATTTAAGACCAATATTCTGTAGCAAAACGTTGATCGAAATGCCTTTATATTTATTTGCAGCTTACCTTATCAAAAAACATACATTATAGAAACCGAGTGATGAACGGCATGGAAGTATGCCTACAAGTGATTTTGGCGACACTTTTGCTTAACGGTTCATGGTCCATCTCCCTCGTTTCAATTACCATAAATTTATTTCAAAAAATCTACACAAAAATATGACAAACGAAACACCCTGTATTATAGAAATGGGTATGTATGTATGTATTGGTCACCATCACAGAATAACTTCTTCAGCCAGGATACTACTTGGTAAATAGTTTCATATCCGATGAAGGTTTTAATTTGGGAATTTAGGAACGTTTCCAGATATCTTATAAGTCCAAAAAGGTATCGATCAGGATACTTTTATTAGATTTCGGGAAGTGAAAATGTTTTGCCGGGGCTTTTTCCTAGAAATTCATCTGAGGGGTATCGAGAAGTCTTAGAAAGTGTTGAAAACGAATGACAGGAAAGAAAATTGCTGGAATCCATTTTCGTTTCAATTTTTGGCTTAATTGCTTTTGGATTATTGGAGTTTGTGTTTTCTCATTAAAAAAAGGGTATTTATCAAAACTTTTTTTATTGGAATACAGGATAGAATGTGTGAAATACACCCTTATCCAATTATTTATTTTTCGATAAGTAATAAGATTTTTTTACCATATAAACGCTGTTTTACTTCTATCAAATTTCTTTTCCATGAGTTATTATTTTATTTGAAAGCCGCTTCCAGTATAATAATGGAAACCTCTGCATAAATACGTTACCTTACGTTGATTTTTAAATTAAGGTTAATGTACAGGACCAACTGAAACTATATATAAATCTTTTTTTTAATAAACCTAGTATTTATA
This sequence comes from Hesperophylax consimilis, assembly GCF_061612785.1. Classification (NCBI taxonomy): domain Eukaryota; kingdom Metazoa; phylum Arthropoda; class Insecta; order Trichoptera; family Limnephilidae; genus Hesperophylax; species Hesperophylax consimilis. The sequence goes on from NC_142850.1 coordinate 4,461,434, forward strand.
CATCCTAGCATCACGTTCATCAATCAATGCATTGTACATACCTATAACTTTGTATTAGTGATCGACGAACCGGTGGATGTAACTGTTAGCCATAAATTGATTATAGTTTGACTAGTCTATAGTAAGTAATAAGATCATCGTAGAAAAATATTATATATTTGTACAGCGCCCTAGAGGTAATTTTGCACAAAAACGGCGTAATACAAATCATTCAAATATTATAAATATTTCTTCAAATTTTGCAAATTCAATTTGTGGCACCATTTTATTAATAAAATTATTAAAACACTTTGTTATTACCACGATAATCTTTATTTTTTATATAAAGTCAACATGCTCCTCCAGCACCCCCCCTTTCCACCTCTCACCCTCCCCTCAACCCCCCTCCCCACATTACTTCCTTTTCTACCCACACCTGTCTCTATATACTTGACAATTTAGTTTTTAGTACATTAATTGTCCTGGTGAAGGGAAAATCGTTCTCGACACATGTTGACTTTATGTAAAAAATAAAGATTATCGTGGTAAAAACAAAGTGTTTTTATTATTTTATTATAAATATTATTTTGTAAAGAAAATCAATATACTTTAATGAATTTAACACAAATTCCATATGAAACAAATAATGATTTTATTTTCAAAATATCATTTCGTGCATATAATAATAGTATGTAAGCCCTTTAGAAATACCGTTAAAAATTAAGTATTTAATTTGCATTTTAAAAGTAATTGATAAATTTTGTCATTGTATTAACAGTAATAATAATATTTGGCTAATTTATATAGCGCCGTTTTCGTGAAAAATCACCTCAAGGGCGCTATACAAATATATCTATTAAATAATTAAAACTAGAACTAATGACTTAAAACTAGTTACTTACATCTAAGACTTATATCTAGTGACTTACGACTAAGGCCAATAACTACTATCTAATGACATATATATTTACAAATGTAGAAACATACAACTAACATTAACATTTACAATCTAATTTTACTAGCGCCAGAAGAAGAAAGAAGTTCTATGATATTAGGGAGTTTTTAATATTTATTTTAGAATACTGGTGCAAAATGCGCCCAATTGGTTAAAAGAACATATATCTTAGATAAATGAAATGAATAAATGAAATTAATTAATTACTGTAGGTAGTTTCCTTTTCCAAAACCGCACGTAAAAAGTACGTTTCGTTAACGTGTGATTTTATTTTTAAATACGCATTATTTGAGGCGACTTTTCACAAAATCAGCGCTATACAAATAATCCAATTATTATTAGTTATTTTCATTTTTTTTTTAATTTCAAGAATAAAAGTCCAAATAAACTGATTTTTTAGCATACAGTCAATGGGTGCAATTTGCATTGAAAACTTACTAAAGTTTGTTTAACATAAATACAAACTTTAAAACTTTTAGAATATCATTCAAGAACTGAGTCTAACAATAATACTAAAATATATACAGGTTTAAAATATGCATTATGTTAAATAGGTAACTTAATTTCAAAAGTTATTACATATTTTATAGAAAAAAAATAATAATACACCGTTCTCCGCGTTTTTCATGGTAATAAAAAAAATGTATTATAGTTTTTGAAATAAAGCAATTGTTATTACAAAAAATATCATAAAAATTGTCTTGTGTAATCGTAGCTTTACTTTTTTTAGTAGTGCAGGTGTTCGGTTATCAAAATGGTCACCCTCACATTTCAAATTTTAAACAAAACAGCTGACCGAGTGGGAAGAAATAATAATTATAAAGGTGCGTTCACATGAATGCTTTTATTTATCTTATATGTAAACAAGTGACGATCCATGAGAATCAGTAAAATAAAAGCAACAGAAGACATAATCACTCATACTGGTTTAACATAAACTTACTATCTCTAAATAGTGAAAAAACTCACGTTATACCATTTGCAATAAAATCAAATGACAATCCACAAAATTTTGACATAATTATACATGACAAAAAACATAATTAAAAAAATTTATTATTATTATTTTGGTAAACTAATGTTTAAAACAAGATTTTTTATGCATAACACAAAGGGTAACAATTATTTTATAAGCAATAATTATTAGCCTGAAACACTCATCCACATAAAAAAATCTCCTGATATAAGACAGCTGTCGACCGGAAATTGAAAGGACACGGGTTCAAGTACCGTTGGCGTCATGTATCTTTTATCAGGAGATTTTTCAATGTGAATGAGTGTTTCAGGCTAATAATTATTGCTTGTAAAATAAAATAAATTGTTCGACATTGAAAATTTCAAATAAAATTAAATACTTATGAATAATAATAGATGAAAACCTAAGCTGGAAAGATCAAATCAACCAAACCGTCAACAAAATAAGTTTATTAAAATTAATTAAATTTTTTTTTATTATTCGAAATGTTCTCTCATTGGAAATTCTAACATCAGTCTACCACGCTTTGGTACAATCAAATCTCCAATACGCTGTAATCAGCTGAGGAGCTGCATAAAAAACAAATCTACCCCCTGTTGAAATTGTACAACGTCTAATTATAAAAATAATATTGAAAAAAACAAGAACACCTAATTTTTGAAGAATTTAAAGTATTAAAATTTAATGATCTTGTCCAAAAAAACATAATAACTCAAATAATAAAAGAAAAACAAAATAACAGCTTTTTAACTGAAAGTCGTACTCGTCAAAAATTTATATTTCCAACACAAAAATTTAACACCACTTTTGCTCAACATCATTACATATATCTAGGGAAAAATACTTCAACAGCCTACCCGAAAATATCAGAACAATAGAAAACGATAAACACCTACTAAAAGCAATTAAAGAGAAGTTCAATGTAAAAATACCAAAATTATGAAACTATCTTTGTAATTAATTATACATTTTAATATTCATAATTACAAAATATAAATATTCTTCATCTTGATACTTACCAATCTTTTAGACACGAGCGCCAGCTTCTATAGAAGAGGAACATTAAAAAATCAAAAGCAGTGTAGAAAACTAATTGTACGAATTATCTTTGTTAACATTATTGATTATACTCTGTAAATTGATTAATTATTTAATAATAAATATATTTAAACACAAAAAAACACACACACAAAAATAAATAATGTATCATAACTTTATTATTAGAGCACTAATGTAAATAAAGTTTTTAATGAATAATCACTCAATGTTTGGCGAAATTAACGTGGAACACGGTGTATATGCAATAGTTCACGGAGAAAAAATAGTGATATTGAATATTGCCATTTAAATTACATTCATGCCAAGGAATTTATCAAAAAAATTCAAGGCTTATCATGCCTCTGTCCCACTATAGCACACTCCAAAAGCATCAAATATCTTGGAATTGAAATTGATGATAATCTCCGTTGGAACTCACATATAGATGTAATTACAAAAAAACTAACCAGGTACATATACTTCTTTAGAAACATTCGCAATATCCTCAATATAAACGATATTAAAAAAGTATACTATGCTTTGTGTCAATCACAAATAGAGTACGGAATAACTGGATGGGGGTCTGCCTTGAGCACTCACACAGAGCGGCTCAATATAGCACAAAAAGGAGTATTAAAGACTATACTGAAAGTTCCGCTTAGAACTCCGACAGAAGAAATATTCAAAAACTTCAATATTTACAATGTACAGAAACTATATTCAAAAAATATTTTATTTAAACTGAAAAAAAACATATCCGAATACTCCACTGCCCAACATAAATACACAACCAGGGCAAAAAGCGAAAATATCCTGATTACTCCCAGTTTGAACACATCCTTTGGACAGAGAAATAATAAATTCCATGCTATAAAATTGTTCAATGCTCTACCAAATGAAACCAAAAAAAATAAACGAAATGAGTATATTTAAAACAAAAGTCAAAACATGGCTTAGAGATCAAAGTAATAATCAACTTACAAACATTATGAAGACAATGTAAAGACAATTCAAAACTAAATACAAAAATTTAAGAAAAACTACAGGCCGCCTCAGAACAGGAAACCCTAGTGAGGAGGACTGTGAAAAAAATACAAAAAATATACTTATATTATACTTTAAACCTACATAATGTACAAATTTTGCTATTGATATTAATAAAAAAATAAAAATAAAAAATAAGATTAAATCCAAAATATTCGTAACTAGGTTAAAAACGGGATTTCAAGCCCTTTACGAATAAATTCATGTGTTAAAAAACTTTAAATAACCTAACAAACTTTAATAAATGTATTATACAAATTTATACTCACAGAAATGTATTATCACGATGTCGGAGCACATGTTCATAAAAATCATAATATTTCCGCATTTTGTCATTGTATATTTTCAAGACAAAAACGTGTTTCGATATATTAGTAATTATTTACTAAAAGTTTATCATGAAACGGCCTGCAATCCCATTTTAACCGTATAACCAATAATAGATTTTTAATAAATTAGCAATACTCATATTTTGCCGTGTACCTATGTAAACAGGTAAGACTTTTAATTAACTAAATAATTAAATTTTTAATTAACTAAATTAAAAGTAATTTAGAATTCTATATTCACTAACTGTATTTTGATGATGGAGTTGATTAAATAACCGTAACCTTTTTTATTTGGAAAACAACAGTTTATAATATAGTTGGTGCATATGTAATTTACTTGAGAAATTAATTACAGATTCATGAAGATACAATTTTCAAGTCTAATTGATATGAGTTTTCTCAACAGACTTATCCTTCTGGTAAATCCCGAATCATCATGCAACGATTTCAATCTATTCCATAGTTCCTTTGCTGTTTTTACTTCTTTGATATGTACGTAAATGGAGGGATATATTGTCAATATCAACTTGGCTCTGGTCTTGGCATTTTCTACAACTCCACCGTTTGCTCGGCCTTCCTCTGGCTTAATGCATCCTAGCGTTCCTTCCAACACTAAGAAGTTTTCTGCCGCAAAGCACCATTTGAGTTTATGTACGCTCATGACATAGCTTGAATTAGACGCCATTACGTTTTCTGATAACTCGACCGCACATACAATAAACACAACTAACTGTTCTCATTCTGCAACTTATCAACGTCCTGATAATAGTCCTGTACCAGAGAAACTAGTTGATCAAACCAGGAAGGTCCTGGGCACACAACATGTTAATAACATGACATTATCTAGGGTTCGTTAATCAAAACAACGTGCTTGGCTAGGCTGTAAAAACGGAAGGGTTTATTACATATTATAGACAAGTTAAGTACCTACAGACATGGTATTTTGAGCATATTTCATAAAAAAATTATTTAAAATTTAAAAAAATTTCCTTCCTTTTAAATTTTTATACATTTTTTTATACTTTTCTACTTACAATGTTTGACTTTATATTTTTGCCAATGGCACAAGTTATAACGTATGTTTTTAATTAAATAAATAAAAATGAACATAATTGTAACGTGTTCTATTACACGTAAATGAACTGTAAATCAAATCCACAAAAAACGACAGTATAAAGTTCATTCAATTAGTTTTGAAAAATCACATGAAAAGTGGAATGAAGGAATAGCCTACCTTGAATTCCCATAAATTCGGGCAGTAGGGCTCTCGATGAACTTGCACTTTTCACAGGATGAAATTTCCTCCGAAACGAGACAATCCTTAATATGATTTTGATATTTGCAAACCGAGTACAAAGCATGTGAATAATACAACGAGGACCCTACGATCGCACCTTCTTGCTACACGACACGAATTCGAACGTTGTACTTGCGACAATTTACAATGCAACAAATCATCTCCTTCTTTTCAAGTGTGAGTAAGGCTGTTTTTAAGGAAGGAAATGGATAGTAGGTATGATAGTGGGTATATGATGGGAAAAATGGTAGATATTATCCAAAACTGTTTCTATACTAAACAACAGTAGTCCTTCCTGTTTTATTTACACAAACGTGTCAAATATTTGAACTACAAATATATACTTTAATGATGCTTGCAGCCTTTAATTGGCTAAATGTGGAAACAACTAAAAACATTTTGCCGTTGAAATAATGCAGAAATCATTAATTTAATCTAGCGGTTAGGGCTGGTCGCAGGCTGTTGAGTTGAAATCAACAGATTGTGTTACTGGCGCATCTGTCAGGAAGATAGCATTCCAACCACACTGGACCCGCTCTATAGTAAAATAATGCATGCTGGCTTTTAATTTAATCCCTCGAAAGCCTTTAGTCGGAAAATGCGAGTGGTTTTATGAAATAACAATTAATAATGTTACGCTATAATTCATAAGTAATAACCAATCACTGTAAAATGGTTGTGAAAAGTTTTCACGGAAATTATACAGAAGTTCCTGAGGGGAAAAAAATGACTCAGGGCCTATGTCATATTTGGGGTTGATGTGTGGAGGGTTTTTTTAAGGAAAGAAAGGAGAGAAAGTTCTGAATCAACCCCCCCGCTGTGACGCGAGGCGATGGGTCGAGAAATCAGTTGGAGAGGTCAAAGGTTCTCCCCATCAAGCCTCTCCCAATCTGGCACGCCATGCTGCCGGTAGACAGGTGCACTTGAACACACCTCACCCCATGAACCCGGCCACCCCTGCTAAATCACTAAAAGTAGCGTACAACTTGGGTTGACCTATGGCAGAGGTTTTGGTTATCCAATAAATGGTCTCCAGGGCGGGAGAACCCAAACTCGCTTCCCAAATTGAAATTTTAGCTATTTATTTTGTATTTAAAATTAGGTTAATACAAAATTAAGACATGCAAGCATAATCTAAATAAAGATTATAATTGCTCGTAATTATGTTCAGAAATAACTTAATAGTTCAAAATATTAATTATCTCGTAAAACATTTTTGATGAACTGACTCTAAACATCGTCATAAAGAGATAAAAGGTTTTAGTTAATTTAATTTAAAAAAAATTGGAATCAAAAACTTGCCTACCTACTATTATAATGTAGTAGAGCAGACCCCGTAAAAAATCAAATCACTGGATATATCCCCAACTCAAAAATTGAAGTAAATTTGGGAGGCGGGTACCGCGTTGGTAATGGGTACCGTGGCCCCGGTAACCATTATTGGATAACCAACACCCCTGCCATAGGTCACCCAAAGTGGTTCAAAAAGTAATTTCACATGGTTAAATATGTTTATTTTTCCCTGTAAAATGCCTAAGGGTCGCAGTTCGCACGTTCGAAGGATGTATTTTGGTATTTGAAATCAGAATACAAAGAGATAAAAATAACTGCTCAGAAAGATTGTCCTGGGATAACTTTCGACCGTGCAATCACTCAAGTTAGATTTCATACGAAATCAGGTTAACAAAGTATAATACACCAAGCTAAGAGTATTCCATTGTTAACAAAACACTACGTTGATAAAATTTAAATGGCAAATTTTTTATTTTAACGTCAAATCTTGGTCAAATCTCTTTAGTTGTAAAAATTTTTTCTAAGAATTTGACAATATTTTTTTATAAATTATTGTGTGTACAGTTGAGGGCACCCACCACTACCAGATGGAAGTTTCTATAGGTTCTCACGTCAAGACTATACGTCCAAATGAAGCTACTATTAAATGATTCTAAAAGCCCCCGACTGTCGCTACACGGCACAACATTCATTTGTACATACGAAAAACGTTTAAATGTTCTCATTCGAGGCAGTTTGTTATTGTTCTTGAAGCTAGTGGAGACATTTATAAAGAAGAACATACAAAGGAAAAAGCACATTTTAAAAATGAAGTTCCCATGACAGCAAATAACACAAGAACAGCATTGGCTTCTGGCGCACTACAGGCAGACCCGATGATGGACAATGAGCAGTGAGATGGAAAGGTGGTCCTTCGAACCCGTCCAGACGTGACCCCTATGAAGATGGTGCGATAGTGAAGAACCCTGGGGTCTAAGCAACTGATTCCAGTCGACAGGACCACAAGATAACCGGAGATCAGGGTGGAAAAGAACTGAGCATACAATATTTACATTTTTAATAGATTTTTGCTTGTGAAGTGGTGTATCGTATTGTTGGACTATCAAAAAGTGTCATCGGAGATTGTTCCATTCCAGACTATTTCAAACCAATTTTAACCAATATCACATACATTCAAACATGCGCAAATCATTGAATGTATGTCTGTATGTGTTTTACATTTTTTTATAAAAATAATCTAAATAAATAAATCCAGAAGCGAAGAAGTACCTACCGATAGTATATTTAACCGAACGGTTACATTTTAAATATGTACAAATGAAATATCCCAGCTGTCATCATTGTTAAGGTGTTGTTAAAATTAAGTAAAGATCCAAACCAGAAGTTGAACTTGAGTTTGGTTGTGGTTCAGATAGTTTGGACTTTTAAGGACAGATGGCAGGTTATCGTTTTTCTCCCTCCAATAGGCTGAGATTAATAAAACGCCTTGTAACGCCTTTGTCATTCTATTCTGCATTTTCACTTCACAAAAAACAACATCTCAGTCCGTTGAGAAGAAATTAAAATAAATATATAGGTATATTACGTGATTTTCATGGGTAACAACTAGTAAATATATCTATATCATAGGAAATATTCGGACTAACGCAAAGTTACACAGCTTTAACTGTTTATATCTAGGTTCACGTTGTTGGCATCTCTGTAAACAGTAAAATGTCATTTGAAATATGAATAATACCACTAACTCTTAAAAAAAAAAAAAATCATATTGTTTGTCCCATACTACAGAGAGTTGCAAAAAAACAGCGTAGGTTGTAGGCTAAACAAAACAAGCTACGTCCGTAGAATTATGCTGACGTCATTCAGGATTTCGACCGCGTCAGCATTTCCGAGGCGTAGAGAAATGACAACACGTCGATTACATAGATTGTGGTTATTGACAGAATATCAACTGCTAAACTACATGAGCTAAAATTACTTCAAATAGTCCCCTATCAATAAAAATCCCCTATCGCTAATGGGTAATTGTCTTCCGTTGAACTCCAATATTGAACGGAGAAAAATGAGCATGTCAGATTTATTGAAATCCTGTTAAAGACGTGATTGCAATCCGTTTCCTAATAAAATATTAATCCATTCCGAATACAACAGAACACCTGTTCATGCAGGTGTGATTTTCACCTGAAACACGTGTTTCAACATCCTTATAAAATATGTGTGTTTTACCGACAGTTTGTTAGAAAAACTTTCAATTCTTACATTTAAGGCCTGTGGTCCCGTTTTTAACTGGAATACGAATAATTTTACTAGATTTTGAAAAGATTAGAAATATTATTTTTTCTGTTCGTTTCAAAGAATCATAATACAAACAAAAATAGCCCTCTGTTGAACTCGACCGCTTCGTCAACGGAAAGAAAATGTTGGTAAATAATTTCATCCACCAAAGATGTTGTCATATGATAGGCAGCCGCCGGCCGGTTGTCACAGAGTGAATTATATGAATTATAATGGAAACAGGCATCTTGAGTTCAATGAATTCGGTTCAGCTCACAGACATATGAATATATAGACTAGAAATTTAAGATAAGGGGTAAAATCAACTGTTGAAGAACGAAGGGGGTAAACCTGACTGTGATTCGTCAATAAATCAATCTGACAGTAAATAGGCATCTCGCATTATAATATCACCATTTAGTTCTTAAAAGTAAAATCTGCTTTTGAATGAATAGACATTTTTACATGAGAGCGCAAATTACTCGCCACGTTATGAACAAATTTGCGAAGTCCAAATTTGGAAAAATAAATTTCTTCTATTTTCAGAGTCGAATATTTCGTTTACGTATTTAGTTAAGACACTTTTATAAATGTTCATAATTTACTTCCCAGTAACCAACCAGCTTTGTGTTTCGCGTCCAGACTTATCTCGATGTGATAGTATATGTTTCTACAACTGATCCATATTATACGATGTGAATATGCTTAAAATAAAGTAAAATAATGCTTATATATGGAATGTAATACGACAATTGGGTTTATTCTCTTTTTCACATCTATTTTTACAAGTTTTCATACCACAAGCCACCATTTTGCCGTGTTATTTCGTAAAATGAACCGATGATGCCTCGACCATAGTTCGCACAAGAATGATGACGTCACGTTTTCTAAATTCACTTGATGCCATACGCGAGCCCAGCCGGCTCCAATGGAACCGGTATGGGGAGTGGGGAATAATACGCTTTTAATCACTTAGGGCAGGTTTACTAATATTCATATGTCTATGGTTCAGCTACAAATGTAGCAAAAGAGCATGTGAAATGTGCACCGATACTCGTTTATTTACTTCTTCAAAAGTACTAAGACCTTTATGACAACATCTTTGGTGCAAATAAGAAGATTTTAAAGCATTTCACAGTGAATCGATTCAAAGTATAAAGGAATTCTGACGCCCTCCGTAATCGAGGGGTAAGGCTGACGACTAGCAAGCTGGTCTGGCAAATTGTATATTATTTATTTGTACATTTATACTTAAATTCTAGTTTATTTGATTTTAAGTACACAATATATGTACCTAGTGAGCTATCAAAAATTATAGAAAAAAATTAAAGCATAATATAACCGTATTCTGACAAACTGACTATGAAACAATATTAGTAAAACATGGAACAGTAACATAAAATAATATTGAAACTAGAACAATACTCCATATAAGACAAATCGCTGAAATATAAATTATTAATATAAATACAATAATTATTTTTATAAGCAATAATTGTTCGCCTGAAACACTCATCCAAATTGAAAAAATCTCATAAATAAATAAAATCTTGTCTTTAAAACATTAATTTATCAAAAAAATAATAAATAAATACAATATATATAATTCTATAATATTTAAATATATAAATATTATTTTAAAATATTTATATTCATAAAATAAAATTATATATATGACTATAATCGGCGTACAACTGGGAGCTTTATAATTTGTATAAAACATTATTGGTTGGACATTAAAATTTTATGAAAATGTTACATTTCAATTTCTGTTAAACAGCACATCCCTTGTTCAGTGTGTAAGTTTTTTTACAAATAGGTAGGTACCTACTACAGAATATCCGCAATCTTTACTGCTACATGGTCAAGTAATTCGTTCTTCACGCGCCGTAACTAAAATTTTCATTTTGTACCCAAATTCACACGTCAAAGCAGCGAAATCATAAAATTACAACCTGAAATATCTAAAAATCAGCCCTGTACAGGAAATCACGTAATTTGCGTAAAAAAGTACACATTTTACCGTGAAATTGGTTAAAAGCTTCAACCGAAATACATGAAACTACCGCGCAGTGAGAGCTGTCGCAGTCGAGTGCTTTATGTAAGCTACGGTTATAATTCCACGAAGCCCTGTTGAACTTTATGCCTTTGACTTTTGACGAACATTAAAGATTTTAATGGTTACTGGCTATTAGATTATGGTGATGAATCAAAGCGTGCTTTTTATGGTACTTGCACTATTAAGAATATAATTAAAATAGTTTTTACTACCTGGTTTTTACAATGGGTTACTGTGATAAACATGGATTACTGGAGTGCATATACTGCATACACTTTCTCATGTCTCATCTACAGTGCCAGTTGCCAGTGAGATTTAGGCATCCCTAATTGGGGTGTGTTGTAAGGCTTAAGGTCGTGGGTAAATCTGGTCACCAAACACGGTCGAAGCAATTTCAAGCAATGTCTCAATTCTAAATAGTGTTCTTACACTAATATACTGAGAGTATCTTCCACTCTGGTCACCAAACACCGGTAAAGCCGTTAGATGTTTCTTGAAATGATTTAATACCTCCCTAATTGAGAATTACTCGCGCTTATTTTATTTTAAGCTATTTATTTGAACGATGCCAAGTAGTCAAGATAAACAACTCACTTAGTCTACCACTAACAAGTAATTTCAGGATACCGCAAGGCACAGTTGTAGGCCCCCTACTATTTATAATTTATGTCAACGATATTTTCAAAACTACCACTTAACGCAAACATAATATCCTATGCCGACGACATAGGATATTATGTTTGCGAATGTTTGTAGTGAATGGGATCGACTGGAATATAGTAAACGAACAAGCAAATAATAGCATGAACACATTGAAACAATGGTTTGATGCAAATCTTCTCTCATTGAACACTAACAAGACATACTATATACATTTCTCAATTAACAAACTACAAACATTACCTAACACTAAAATAATTATTCACAATAACAAATGTAATAAAAACATATGTATCCTAGGCTGTTCAATGTTGAACTCAGTATCAGAAATTAAATATCTCGGAGTGATAATAGAACAAAATATGAAGTGGAAAAGACATATCTGTGAATTGGTTAAGCGTATCAGAAAGTGTGTATACATATTCATAAGATTAAGAAAAATTGTAAACAGAAATAACCTAAAAAGAATATAACTACGCACTAATCTAGTAGTTAATTCAATACGGAATTATTGGATGGGGGGGGGGGTCATACAATAAGATTCTAACCCCGATCAAAGTGGTCCAGAAGCTAACCCTCAAAGTAATCCTCAAAAAACCCTCCACGTATCCAACAGAAACGCTATTTACAGATTTCGGGGTGCCCCGAGTAGAAGATATAATATTCAAGAAAAATGCAATTATCCAAATTTATAAATATAATATAATCAAAAAATTTGAAACCCACTTACATAAAAGATATCAATACAATATCAAAATTCCCAAATGTAATACCAAACAAATACAAAATAACTATAAATATTTAGGAATGAAGTATTTTAACAACCTTCCGATTGAAATAATGAAATTAAAGGATATTAACATACTTAAACTAAAACTGAAGTTACTCTTTCAGAAATAATTAACTAAATAATTGCCTGTTTTTCCCTTCATTTATATTTATTATCAGTCTATACTCATCTCCACTGTATTTAGATTTTGTCTCTTTATATATTGTTGCTATCATATATATACTTACTTATAGCATAGTGATATTCTATTTTTCCTATAATTTGTGTAACTCTCTCTCCAAGCACAAGAACCAGTTTCTTCATTGGTGAGATTGCGAACATAAATATATTTTGTAATGTACTTACCCACTTTATATATATTATTAAATACATATTTTAATAACCAGTGAAGTTTCCACATAAAATTCATGTTACAAAAAGAAAAAAAACATTAATAAAGAGAAAAACATTAAAACCACCTTAATGAAAATAACTGAAATATCTTAGATATCTTACACACAGCAGGAGAGAGGGTACGTAATTAACGATTTGATATAATTTTCTCCAATATGCATTTAGAGAGGGAGTTGAGACTCTTCGTCTTTTAATTCAGACATCGTCGAAATTGATGAAGAAGAAATTAAAATACAGAATTCCGCGAAAACTTGTGATTCGAAAATGTAAACAATTTGTAACGACAAAGTATTCCTAGTAAAATGATAATTATTGGAAAACAATATTAAAAATATTTTATGCAGCAAAAAAATATTTTTTTATAATTTATTCGATATTTAAATAATTTATTCTGCGTATGGAAAACGGCTTATTAAGTAATAGCGAAAACAGAGATATTTAATTACAAAATAGTTATTACATGAAGACTAATGTCTCAAAAATTAAAGTAGATAGATACTAAATATACCGTTTGTCAAAGAACAACTCATTTTTTTTTTTGAATAAATTTAGCATTTTGCCGCCATGTTTATTTTTCCCGCAGCACTGGATGATAAACAGCAAATCTCTTGCAGCGGAATTTTTCCCACAAACATGATGGGAATTTCCATTTGCCATACTTATTTTACACTTGAGAGTAGAATTGTTGAGAAAACTGCCAATGATGAAAGAGTGTTTATAAAAAATATTCGTTCCGGAAGAATGTAGGTACGTCCTCTTTTTCGAATTAGCTCAATGATTGGTGAAACCAGCTGATCATAAATTAAGTGCTCCAAGTAACTACAAGGCGAATTACTGCAAAGGAAGGAGAAAATTCAAAAACGAAGTTATACTAGAAATAAACATTTTCATTCTAGTGAAATTTAAAATCAACAAATTTGTTAAAAAAACCACGTATATTATTTAAAAACAATTTTTGAGAAAAATTTTAAGCTTCGTTTATCAATTTTGAACAGCCGATATTCATAGAGTAATCTGTATCCAATTTTATGTCCTATTACAAACTGTACGTATTAAGCAACACAAATGTTGGAAAAAAGGAGCATTACCAAACCTAAACTTTTGTGTCTCTTTTCTACATTTGTAACAATTAAAAATAATACTATTAACATGGCACGTTGGACGCCAATGTAACAATTAAAATTATGTATGAATTTATTTTTTTTAATTTTTTATTTATATATTCCTTTAGATTTACACACAGTACACTATGATACAAGATATAATTAAAATATTTTTAGTGATTATAGATTATTGTACCTTATCAGGTCGAAATTATTGGTTCCTAATTAGGCACATTGCCCGTTCCAAGGAACCAAAAATATGTGAAAGTAAGTGTGTGATTTATCTATGTCTATAATATATCTCATTAATGTATTAATTTGTGATGTTTAATCGTTACAATCTCATGATAGAGTCGAACTTGAGCTGTTGTGTATGTTTCAATTGATTATAAATATTATTTATTATATATTATTATAGATCAATAATAATATCCAAAAGTAAATGAAGCACCAGGTTCTAGTAAACTAAACATAATCTATTTAAAGCATGAATTTATAAAAGGACTCTTTTAGCATTTTATTTCATTTAAATCTCAAGGGTGGACAGGATCTCGAAGATGATTCCGGATAGTTAATTTACAAGAATTTCACCAAAATATTACATTTAAGTTTAGTCGAATAGTTTTATAGGGCGACAGTTTGTTTAAACATAACAAACAAGTTGTCATTAAATTAAGCAAAGTGATAAACCAAAAGGAGTGAAGAGAAAAACTTAATAATATGATTATTTCTTTACGTGTCGAAATTCATTGCACCACCATGATCCGGCAGTGGGTCGCTCCATAAGATCGTCCTTTTTGCTCTGCTGGATTTGAACTTTGAGCGGGCTAAAACGCAGCTCACCTATTGTGTTGGTAAGCATCGATAAGATTTTTTTAATAAATTTAATTTTAGATTAAATTTGATAATATTATTATTAAGTTCTGCAAGTGTTTTAGTTTTTTATTATTGTGACAGCTGTTTCGGCTTACAAGGCCATTTTCAAACTGTGGTTAGTCCACATTGAGACGACGTTTTTATACTATTTCAAATGTAAATTTTGAAGGTGCATACATTGATTTATTACTGGTTACACCGATGACATGATCTATTGTTGGTTAAACCAGTCTATGTTTTCCCCTCAGTAAATGGTAATGGGTTCTTAATTATTTACTAATGACTTTATTGCTATGAATTATTTGGGTGCATTATACTGCTTGGGTTTTGTGAAAATACTAAGAAGTGGTGAGTAAATTATTTTCCGTACTTTATTAATTAGTGTTAAATTTGGGTCATTCGTTCGTTTATTGATTTCTAATTGTTCAAGTAAATTTAATCTAATGCCCTTTTTTTCTATATGCAATGGTTTAGGACCCTTGTTGTTAAGGGGGTTATGATTATTCACCAAGAGATGTTCTGCGAATTTTGAGGATGTGTTTTTATTATTATAACATCGTATATGTTCTTGGAATCTAGTTGAGAATGCCCTCCCCGTTTGTCCGATGTAAGTGGCGTTACAATCGGCGTGGTCACATTTTAATTCATATATGCCACTGTTATTGAGTATAGGGATTTTACTTTTAGAGTTTTTAAGGCTTGTTCCTAAATTATTGTTTGTTCGAAAAGCTATATTTAAACCACATTTTTTAATTTCTTTTGCAATTTTTTCAGATATTGGGCCGAGGAATTCGAGACATGCAAATTTTTCTATATTTTTGTTATTTACCGGATATATTAAATTGATTTTATTTTTATATTTCTTATTTTTTATTATTTTTTCAATGTTATTTGCCTCATAGCCGTTATTAATCGCGATCGTTTTTATCGTTTCCTTTTCTTTTACATAAGCTTTATTGTCTAAGGGAATGTTAATGAGTCTATGTACCATTGAATGGTACGCTGATAATTTATGAGACCAAGGATGATTTGAATTTGAATTTATTGTTGTATCTGTAAAAGTTGGTTTTCTAAATATTTCAAAGGTATGTTTATTATTACTTTTACCAATTGTCAGATCTAAAAAGTTTATTTTACCTTCAATCTCATGTTCAACTGTGAAGCAGATTTTATTATTAACGGTGTTGGCCCAATTAGTAAAGATATCTAACTGTCGGTTGGTACCATTCCAACATATAAGGATGTCGTCTACGTATCGGACATAATATACTATATGTTTAGCTAAGGGAGATTTAAGAATTATATTTTCAATATAATCCATAAATATCTCCGCTAGAAGTGGACTTAATGGTGACCCCATGGGGAGACCATCATGTTGTTGGTAATATATATCATTGAAAAGGAAATAATTTGTATCTACGCAGATTTTTATGAGCTGGAATAACTCTTTTCTTATTACCGGATTGATATTGCATTTTTCCAAGATATTTTCAATTATTATTAGGCATTCTTCAATGGGGATGTTGGTAAACAGGGATTTTACGTCTAGAGAAATGAATTTACAGTTATGCGGGAGATTAAAATTTTTTATTTTATTAACTAGTTCTATCGAGTTTTTGACACTGTAACGTGGTGAAAAATTTGTTAATTTTTTGAAGATGAAGTTAAGTCTTTTAGCCAGGTTTGATGTAGGGGCGTTAATAAAAGATACTACGGGCCTTATTGGATTATTCGCTTTATGGAGCTTAGGTTGGCCATACAGAGCTGGGGCTCTTGGGTTCATGACCCTTACGTTTTTCTTTGACCATTCGGTGGGAAATATGGCATTGCAATTATTTATAAGGATGTTGACGTTATTGACAATTTTATTGGTTGGATCCTTAGTTAAAATTTTAAAATCTTCTGGTAACAAGAAGTCTTCCACCTTACTGATGTAATCAATTCTATCTAAAATAACGATTGAGTTACCTTTGTCAGCTTTGGTTATAGTTAGATTATTATTTTTAATTTTATCTCTAATTTCTTTCAATGTTCGGGTTTCTGTACTGACAGCATATTTATTTTTATTGTTTATCGATTTTAGTGTTTTTTCTAAAATAACTGCCGTGACGTGTTTTGTTAAATTATTATTTTCCACTTTACGTAGAGAAATTTCAGTGTCGATAGCTAATGATTCTATTTGTTTGGGTGTTACTTCGCTAGGGATTTTATATTTAAAGCCTTTATCTAATAAATTATTTTCATCCGTTTCAAATGCAGTGTTTGACAAATTCACAGTTTTTTTATAAAATTCTATATTTTTCCTGGTGGGAATCTTAGTTATTTTCGAACTTTTATTTTTGTTATCAATCAAATTTTGAAGTTTATTTTGTTGTGTTTTAAATTTTTCAAATATAATTCCGTTAATATGTTCACGTGTATCAAAATCTAGGGTATCAAATTCCCATGCGTGAAGTTTAAATGTTAATTCTGAATGGATCACCTTTATGTAGTGAAGCAATGTGTCCCGTTTCCGACAGCACTCAAAAAAAACATAAACAGACAGCACACATAAACAACAGACAGCCGACAGACAGCAAAAAAAAAAAAAAAAAAAAAATATCGATAAGATTGTCCTTGTCTCCGCATCGATATTCTGAACGGCAGTTGGGGCTTGTTGTTTTAACCGTTACACATTAACTCCACAGAAGTGGCCCCGAGGAAAATCATTTTTCTCAGGGCCTTTGTCGAATTTGAGGATGATGTGTGAGAATTTTTGAAGAGCGGAAGAAGTGAAAAGAACCATGTGATACAAGTCATATGTTGAGTTACCGTTTGGCGTGGTTTTAAAATATTCATCTTCCATTGTAATTCCAGTAGAACATGGACACTGGACAGCATACCTACTTAACGCCTGTTCTCTAAAGATTTTAATCCGTTTGAAAAGCTAGGGGATCTATAAAACGGAATTCTGCAACTAATCAATTTGAAAGTACCAAATCGAGCAACCAGGTAAAAAATGTTCTTCAACATTAATTCTGGGACTGACTATCATTTCAAATTCACCTCAAACATCGACGTACCTACCTTGTTTTATACAAAGAAGAGTGTCTCTGCTGGGCAGACATTGTGAATTAAATATTTTTACAAATCTACAGTTTTATTTTGAAACTGATGAAATTTTGCACACCAAATATCAAAAAAAAGAAAGGTCACTATCTACACTAGATTACAAAACACTGTCCCCAGTTCATTTTTCTACCACTTTAAGATGAATTTTGATTGGTCCATTTTGCACACTTGACGTTAAAAATTCCCGTCTACATTTCGAAAAGCTCTGCGTAAAACCCGGGCATTAACCGGCTAATTTCATATAAGTTAACCAATGATTTATTTAAGAGATACTTTAAATTAATTAAATTTTATTAATCATAAATTAATTCATTTTCACGCAGCATCAAAGTATTATTTAGGAGCAACTCAAAGGAAATGTTAAATATATTGAATTCTTACAGCCTAACTAAAAAACGTGGTGTAAATATTACGCGACGTGTAAGGTGTAAACAGTGAAAATATCGACTTTATACCTTGCCGGCTTTACCACACCAACGTTTAACGGGCGTGTAAAAGATAATGTCCGTTTTTTTAAAAAAATTTTCGTATGTATTATGTCCACTTAAATCGACTTCAGCTGGGGAGCTGCATACAAAACAAATCTACTCTATGTTGAAATTGTACAACGTCTTATTATAAAAATAACATTGAAAAAACTAAGAGATTATCCAACACACCTAATTTTTGAAGAATTTAAAGTTTTAAAATTTAATGATCTTGTCCAAAAAAACATAATAAATCAAATAATAAAAAAAAACAAAATCACAGCTTTCTAACTGAAAGTCGTACTCGTCAAAAATATATATTTCCAACACAAAAATGTAACACCACTTTTGATCAACATCATTACATATATATAGGAAAAAAATACTTCAACAGTCTACCCGAAAATATCAGAACAATAAAAAATGATAAACACCTACTAAAAGCAATTAAAGAGAAGTTCAATGTAAAAATACCAAAATGATGAAACTCTTCAAAAATTACAAACACAAAATATTCTACAACTTGATCCTCACCACTCTTCTAGATACAAGCGCCAGCTTCTATAGAAGAGGAACATTAAAAAATCAAAAGCAGTGAAAACTAATTATACTTATTCTATGAATCATGCAGTTCCCCCACATGCGTGACTCACTAAAACAACTTTAATATTTATCTCCGAAATTTCGTATCGAAAATATTATAAAGTACATAGGTACCTATATTAAATAAAAACAAGAAATTTCCTGAACCACTATTATAAAATAAAGTTTTCTGTTCTAAATTATTAAATTACCAAACTTGAATTTTATATTGTTTTATTTTCACATTAAATTAAAATCTTTGGTTTATTTCACTGGCCGGAGTAACCTAATCTCTTATTTTTTTCCTTCGTTCCATAATACAGTTTTTTCTCGCCCTTAAGGGACTAGGGAAATGGGTAAATCTGAGCTTAAACAATGGTTTTTCAAAGCGGGCATAAAAACATAAAATAACGCTTACGCAAAATTCATATTATGTTAAACGTGTGCTTTTAAACGAGGTTCACAATAGAACTTTACCCTAATGCCCTATTTTTCAGATTCAACATCAAATAATCACATTCAATGGCCAGTTTTATACTGCCACCTGCTTAAATTAAATGTGTTGTTAAATATATTATGTATTTCCAATATTTTTAAAGTTTTGGTGACTTTTAATTTTTGTACCGATTTAACGAAATTTAAAAGACTTACGTCCTACCAATTATTGTCAAATCACGAGGATGAAACAAAATCGGTCTCAGGTCATAATGATCCCTCTGTATACCTGCAAGGTAAAAAACATTGTTGGTGTGAAGTAAACGGTATGTTTTTCAAACAATAAAATCCTTTTTATAACTGCAACAATTACGTCGATGCCAATTCGTTTATATATGATATTAAGATGATGAAATTGACAAACATAGTAAACAAACATGAAGATTAGGAAATCAAAAAAACAAAGTAAACAAACATAAAGATGAAGAAATAAACGACCCTCAGTCAACAAACATGAAGATAATGAAATTGACAGACATAGTCAACAAACATGAACATAAGGAAATCAACAAACATAAGAAACAAACATGAAGATGAATAAATCAACCAACATAGTAAAAATTTTCGAAGAAGATGAAATTAACAATTCTCAGTCAACAAACATGTAGAAGATGAAAAATACCGTCATAATTAAGAAACATAAAGATGAGAAAATCAACAAACGTAGTCAACAAACAATTAACATTGTAAACACACATGAAGATTAAGAAATCCACAAATATGAATATGAATAAATAAATCAACATAGTCGACAAACATGAAGATGATGAAATCATCAATTCTCAGTCATCGACAAAAGAAGAAGACAAAAATTGCAGACATAGTTAACAAACATGAAGATGAGGAAATCAACAAATATAGTAAACAAACATGAATATAAGGAAATCAGCCAATATGGTAAACACACATGAAGATAGTCGTTAATAAAAAAAATAAAAAATGTATAGTGGTCTATCATAGTAAACACACAACATATTTAACACACATGAAGATAGTCGTAAGTAAATAAAAATATAGTTGCCTCCTACTACAGCATTACTGCTAACACAATCTACTACATGGTTTATGAAACCATTTTGAATAAATAATGCATTCTTAAACTGTTCATACATGTTTTGCATTTTCATTGTGAACTATTCTTTACTTTATTCGAAGTATTTTATTTTATTTCACAAATATTATAAGAATTCTAACCTCCCTTGAATACGTGGGAACACTTCTCTTATGAATCTGTGACTTAATGTCGGTTTGAAAGAGAACGAAGAATAAAAAGAAAATCTGCTACGATCTGAGAATTCTCAACGTCTTTGGTTGCAAGCAATCCGAGTATCACTTGCCCTATTCACCTGGGAAATATCAACCAAAAAATTAGGTTTTTTGTTATTTGTTTTTGGGATGTTATGCCGTGTTGCGCTAACTCTTTCTTTAGCTAACGTTTCGGACAGCATTGCAGTGTCCATCATCAGGGCAGATATGTTATTTTCCATCATCAGTGTCCATCATCAGGGCAGATGTGTATACAAATAAGGTAGAGATTAATTTTACGAATGGTCCAAAATGTGGAAAATTAATAACATAACCTCTCATGCTATTGAAAATTATTAGTGTCTTTGGCTTTTGGTCAATGGTCAATGGCAATGTTGACACAAAAAATGAAAAATACCGACGTTGAAGGCAATGCCTTTTGAGTGTGATTGAGTGCAAAGTTTGAAAATTTCGAAATTGCTGATGTTGTTTAATCCAAAACGATTTTAATTTTTTGAAACTCTTCTTACAAAAAAAACCGAAAAAAACGTCTTCGGCTACAACAACATGAATAATTCTTTTTTTTTCTCTAGTACGTCCAAAAGTCACGAGCCGCCACTGGTTGAATGGTAGATTTAATGCGATCTAGGTACTGAATGTATTCATTATTTTCTATATTGTATTTCTTTGGACGAATTAGGGAGACGTCATAAATTTACCTATCGAATGAAAAACGTTAGTAAACTTGAAAAATAATCCGCCATTTTTATTTTATAATTATAGGTAGGTACCTACTTTATCAGTTGTTTAAATTCACACAGTAATCAAAATAATTAATAATTTAATTTAATCGATGATAATGCATTCTTTCAACTTTTGGTGTCAATCACGCACACCCGCCGATATATACGTATTTCTCTGAAATTCGATGACATTACAGCAGTTAAAATACTCAATAAGTGTCGGTCTTATCCAATCGAGATTTAGCTCGGTTGGTATAAGTGTCTACATCAGTTTCTCAGTAGGAAGGTTCAATGCTCATTTAAACCAAAATATTTGTTTCTCAATTTTCGAAAATTCTGAATAACTTACATATCTGTACATAATAGTACATAATGCAAGTTTAAAGGAAGTCAGTGAAAATATTATAACTTTAAAAAACAGGACAGTAGGATTTTAAATGGTTTTCGTCCAATTAAGAAACCGACTATGAAAAATGAAGCAAATGAACCAAAACACGCGACTTGACTCTGACGTCACCTGGTGAACCTATTGATGCCATCACGGAGACTTCAACGAATATGTAACGTTGGATAATTGAGAAATACTGTGGTGCAGATGGTTTTAAAATATATTAAGCAAATGGGATAACAAAGCAAAATATTAGCAAGACGTTAATTAAGTTGGAGTACGAACGTTGTTTAAAAAATTAATGGAAAGTGTACCTCAGGTATTACTTAGTAAGGCTGAGTTTAAAAGCTCTTGGTTGTTATAAAAAGTAGAGATGGTTTTCCGAATCACGCCCGGATTTGAGCCATTTTAAAGAACATCAGCATTTCAGTCACGTTTCCAGGTGGATAAACATCTCACTCCTTTTCTACACACTGTGTCCCCGTACTCTATCTCTATTACGTGTGGTATGAGGTAGTTAGCATCCACCCTGTACAGTCAACTTCATTCATACATTCATATGTTGCGTTGCAATGAAGATAAAATAGTGAACAAACGTCTTTAACACCCACTAGTAAATGATTTATTAACGCAAGTAGGCTATCACGTAACATCGTACCTATGTAGTTAATAGGTGGCACAATTTGAATTTACCCAAACAACAAAAACTTGGAATTGTGTCAATTGGTGTACTACGATTAGTGCATGATTGAAATTGGAGTATATTTTGTTTAATGTAATTTTTTCCCAACCATTTTTTTATCAACGCCATACAGGAGGCCAGGAGGAAAATAATTTCCCTCGCAGCATTTGTCATCTTTAGGGATGCTGTGTAGAGGGCCGCTTTTAAGGAAAGGAAGGAAATGAAGTTCGGGGAAGTAAAAAGGTTTGTAAAAATAATATGGGTATTAGTTGGGTAGGAATGTAGTGTGTCCAGAAGTGACGGGCGTATATTCTTCTTCATATATTTTTTTCATTTTTCACATACCTACTGTACAAAAAATATGTATATAAAGGGTGTATCGGCACGTACTCGACAAACTTTGACCAGCTTTTCCTTTGCACATTTAGAGTAAAAAATGTTATGGGCACTTTGCTGTCTGGTAACATTTTTTTCAATTAAAAACAAAAATGATAAAAAATCCACACTCCGTCACTGTCATTGGTATTGTTTCTCGTGTTCAACAGCTGTTATTAGCAAGTGTGTCAAAAAGCGTGTTCACTCTTTCATACACACTAAATAATAATAGCTAAAAACGAGACGAATGGTACCATGCCATTTCGTTGTGATCGTAAAAGCGCGCTAATGTAGGTACGTACGTATATTTTATTCAAGGAAACTTGAATTAAATATTGCCAGGTGAGTTTTCAAACTTTGACAAAGGATAAAACAGTGGTGACATGTGGTGAAAATATGAATGGTAAATTTTTTATTAAAAAAAATGTTACCGGACAGCAAAGTGCCCATAACATTTTTTACTCCAAATGTGCTAAGGAATAGCTGGTTAAAGTGTGTCGGGTACGTGCCGATACACCCTGTATATATATGGGACGTACGGGATTGCACTAACCTCCCCACATCCTGGAAAAAAAATTGTTTTTTATTATTATTATTATCAATCCATCTATCCCGCTGCGGTGAAAGATGATGGGTCAAGAAAGACCAGCTGGATAGGTCAAAGGGTCTGAGCCCGCCAATCAGCTGGTGTCCAGACGCATCCGCCGCCAATATCTGAACACACCTAAATCGACGAACCCAGACACCCCTGCTAAGTCACCAAACGTAGCAAACCACTTGAGGTGACCTATGGCAGAGGTGTATTCCACCAAATGGTTCCCGGGGTGGCGTTACTATACCCGCCTTCCAAATAGAAAACATTATTTAATAGCCAATTAAAAAATAAATGTTATATACTTTAATAGCAATTTAAAATATAAATGTTATATACTTTAATAACCATTTAAAATATAAATGTTGTATACTTTAATAGCCATTAAGTAAAGTTTTTGTTTTGAGTGTTTCAGTGGGAACTTGTCTGGAGATGACCATATTAATAACAGACTCCATTTTGTATATACAGGGTGTCCGGAAACTCGTAGTACAAGCGGGAAACTGGTGAATCTACATCACATTTGGAGTCGATTTTGTAGTATATTTTTTTTTTATTTGAGCTTTCGTTATCGAGTAAATCGAGTTTGAAGTTGATTTTTTTTTTTTTTTTTTAATCAAATTCTTATAAATTATTACTGAAGATCAAAGTACCCAACTAATTAAAACTATTTGAAAGTAAAACAAATGAAGAAACTCGGATTTGAAGCATTATTTTGAAATCACCCTTCATTTAACCCGGTGTAATCATAAAATATTTCTGCTCTGCAGGGTTAAAACATCTGTTATTCAACCCTAAACACCAGAAAAAACTTTAACCCTAAAATAGCCGAAAAATATTTTTTTTTGTTTTTTTTTTTTTTTTTTTGAAAATGCTCAAATCAAAAAACTTTATGTTTTTTTGGGTTCCCCATGTGGTGTAGATTCTCCAGTTTCCCGCTTGTACTACGAGTTTCCGGACACCGTGTATATACATGATTTTGTCTATACAAATAATATATGATACTTAATTTTTTTGTGTTTAAAATTTTAAATATAGGCCATTAAATAATTCAATTTTTCACGAATATATAGGCAACCATAATAATTTTTTGTTAGTTAATGGTAATTATTAAATATAATTTAGCTCTATCATTAAAAATTTAGGCGTATTAGATATATCAAAAAATTTATATATAAAGATGCAAAAGTCGGTCATTTTGAATACATGTAAGATAACGAAAGATTTTTTAAATATTTATGTTGAGGGATCAACAGGATTTATAGGCCCTGTTAGAAGTTCTACAGAGCCGAACCCTCTGATATGAAAATATCTGGAGTCGGTGAATTATTTTCCCATTTGATCTCTGGTTAGTTGACGTGTTATTCTTGTTTTGTTTTGTATTTATTTTGCTTATATAATGCACTTGCATAATGTTGATTGACTAGATCAGGGGTCTCCAAACTTTTCAGCCGGAGGGCCACATTGACTACTCCAGTGAGTTCGGAGGGCCAAAACCGTTTTAATTTCTAGACACCCATATTTTCTGCCCTAGGGAGGGGGGGGGGGGGGGTAGACAATAGAATTTTCAGGGATGAAAATATAGCTTTAGATAACGTAGCTTTGAAGATAATTTTTGATACTCGTTTCTCAGACCTTGATATCATTGCGAATCAAATAAAGATTTTTCAAAAAAATCCTCTTGATATATTCGCGCGATACTTGTGGACGCAATGTATCGGTGCCAAGTACCTCGCCAACGAGCATATTTATTTATTCGCACGAAAAAATTCGCGGAGTTTTCGCCCCTTCTGAGCAAGGTCTTAGCCATTAGCTGTCGCGGGTCCTTGATGACACTGGTCATAAGATGTCGCGGGCCGGATAGAAGGCACTGGCGGGCCGGATACGGCCCGCGGGCCGTAGTTTGGAGACCCCTGGACTAGATGATCATTTGTGGAAAAGTGTGTGGAAGGGTTTAGTTTTTCCTATGGGAAGACGTAACCCGGACATAAAATCGGAAATATAATTTTAAAAAGCCCTATTTGTATCTGAATTTTAAATTTATATTCGACAAATTTGTGTTTCGTCGTAAATTGGTCGATTGAAAATAAAATTTTAGCCCATCAAAATAGTTTTTTTTAACATTCCATTTTTTTATTTTATTTTATATTTAATTATATTTGCATAGCTGGAAATGTTGGATAATTTTTTAAGTTTTTAACATTAAGTCACAAATAATTTACAAACTTGAATCTAAAACCATGAAAAGTCGATTTCTTTAAAAGCCTAAATTATGTATTTCGGAAGACAAATTAATAAAGTTAGACATGTTCGTAATCGATATTTACTATATCTTTCAAAAAATAAAATAATTTTTCAGAATGGTTGGGTATTTTTCCTCAAATCCAAATTTAAGTTTTGCATGAAAAATGCCGCGTTACCTTTCCACTCACGTATCTCTTTTGGATGATAAAAACATCTTTGGCGTATACTGAAATTCCCAAAAGACTATTCCGTATATAATCATTGAATAAACATTATATTAATAGGTTTAACCAGTACCGGACAAAATTTCAGAAATTTACTTCCGTGTTTTGAGTGATGGATTTTGTGATAACAGTCAGCTTGAGATTGATTGACAAGTTAATTAATTTATGTTAACATGTTTATTAAAGTCGTCAACGTTTCCTGTAAATACAAATAACACAGTGTTGTCATCAGCAAACATCGAATAACACTAACAAATAATCTTTTGCACAATAATTTTGTGCATCTGTGGAAACAGAGCACAACGATACAACACATTGTTGTCATCAGCAAACATTAAACAACATTGACAAATAATCTTTTCACAATAATTTTGTGCATCTGTGGAAACAGAACACAACGATACAACACATTGTTGTCATCAGCAAACATTGAACAACACTGACAAATAATCTTTTGCACAATAATTTTGTGCATCTGTGGAAACAGAGCACAACGATACAAACATTGTTGTCATCAGCAAACATTGTACAACACTAACAAATAATCTTTTGCACAATAATTTTGTGCATTTGTGGAAACAGAACACAACGATAGAGTACCTTCTATTGGCGGCTAGTCCACCAGTAATTGACGTAGCGGTTAACTTTACGTCTCAAGAACGACAGATTCATTCCGCTCCTCATTGCTGAGATAATTAGAAGTTCTTCCGTGTTCGCTAACCACCTTCTCGTGAAAATTTCAATATTAATACGAGTGTTGTTATTATAAGTAAGTATGGCTTCCAAAAAATTAGGCGTCTTGTATAGGACAAGCAGATTCTACAATGATAACCAGCTGCTAACCCTATACAAATCTCAAGTACGCACGACAATTCCATTTGGGAACAACCTCTGGGCTACTTGATAATCTTACGTGATTCTGTGGAAAGGTGCGAAGTCCGTCTGATTGAAAATCCTTTGTTAATAAACCAATCGCCATCTCTAATGCAAAGATGCAATGTGGGCATGCTGAGTCTTCTTTAAAGGTATTTTAATAGAGCTTGCTCCAATGAGCTAGCAGCATTGATTCTAGATACACTGGTGCATGTGCGTGAAACTCGACGAACACGAGTGGAACACCCGTTTACAGTTGACGTAGGTTTCATTAGAACGAGTCACTTCTTCGACTCGTATGTGAACGAAGTACCGGCCTCTGTTTTTCCTCCTTCATATAATGCGGGCCTTTTCAAGATCCGCGTGAATAAATTCCTTTCTGCATCGCCTATCTTAACCCGCCTCTTGACGCTGCCACTGATCGGAATAGCTCTTGTGAAGTGTAATATCAAATTATAAAAAAGCTTATCGTAAATTAACTTGGAAGTAACCCCGGCGTGGTTACTTTGGCGACGATTTCTAAAGAGCTTCCTTGGCAGAATCCTACAAGCTCGATGTTAAGGTGTTGATTTTGGTTTTCTGGAGTATGTACCCATATATTCAATATCAATATTCACTAGTGATATGAAATCATAATCAGCAATGATTGCTGTTAATATCTCCTAGTCTCCTTGATAAATAAATGTCATAATGCGCAAAGCTAAACTAAGTCCCCAAGTGGACATCATATTGTTATGGGATGACAACCGCCGCAAACCAGAACCCGAAACCGCAGACGCGGTAGATGGCAGATATAGGACGGTGTACGAGAAGATTGCACTGTCGTCAACTGAAAATTAATAACAATGTAAAAAGCCATCCCAACATGCTGTTGAAGTGCTGCAAGTTGAATCTAATGCACGTTTATTTATTTAATATACATTGGGATTTAACCTACTACCTTTCCAAACCATAAAAAATGATTGATGAGTCAACGAGAAAAGAGCCGCAGCCGAAAAATTTCAGAAATTGGAAAAATGGAATTACACGTTAAGATGAGAAAGGTCACCATACGTTTTACAATATTCGATCTTCTAGTAGTTTAGTCCTCCGTCATTGCACAAGCCATATTTTACACTTATAGTGATGGTAGTGAGTGGATAAACAATATTTTTAGAATATTTTTTATATCCCGGGAAAACTGCAATTTTAAATTAAAATAACCCTTTTCTCTGTATTTATACAGTTTTTTTAAAAATATTATCAAACCAATTTCATCAATCAAGGCAATCACTGGTGTAGTTTTTAGGCAATGGGTTGATAAAAAATAGACACGCTGGTACCTATTTATTGTGTACACATTTTTCAAATTTATTTACCACTCAATTTACAATTTTGCGAAGTCAGTGGGACTATATTCCTGATTTGGGGATGGTAGGTATGCTGTGAGGCTGAAGCGAATGGAGATAAGAAGGAGGTAGGAAACGTACAAAATTCCATGAAGATCACCATTCAGAATCGAAATTAGCCGAGTTTAACGAATAACATTGAACAACCAGGAACATCTCAACCTTCTTTTTACCCATTACCTTCCATCTCCACTTCCTTCACCCTCACGACATTCCCAAAGCTTGGGATGCAATTGTTTTTCATATTCCACTGACTTCAGACAGATTTTTATGAAATCTGGAGAAGAATTTGGTACGGTATTCACATGAAAAAATCAACATCCTTTTTCCGTGAAGGATAACGATGTTGATTTCAAATTTATTGATAAAAAATAATCAATAAATTAAAAAGTATGATTTCTCGAAGTCCATTGCATGTAAAGAGACAAAAAAAAACATTTTTGATATTACCCCTGAGGGGACTGCTTTTGTCGTTTCATCATTTATCGGTGGTTTTTTGTTTAATTTTTTTTATTTTATTATAGCGACTATTTAAAAATTGTACATACAAAATATGATGTTAAATATATGTATAGTAAGTTGTATTTCTTAGTCCTCCTCACTAGGGTGACCTGTGCTGAGGCGGACTAGAGTTATTCATTTCTGTTTTATTAGTTTTCTGTGTCGCTTTTAATGTTTTGTTCAGAGTTTTTTCATGAATCTCTTTCAGCCAGATTTTTGTTCTTGATTTGTAATCATTCAAATTTTCTATTCGTTTTATATCAGGGGGAAGGATCTTGTTCAGTTTTGTCGTAAAATAAATATAATTTCTTTGCCCGAATGTGGTTTTATGACCTGGAATATTTTTTATGTCACTGTGATTTGACCTTGATTGATAAATACGCGGTATTGTAGAGGATTCAGTATTTTTGAATAGTTTCAATAATATATTTTTAGTATATATTATACATCAAAACTATTGAAAATTTTCAAAGGCATTTTTATGCGTACTTACGGTATGGTCTTTATAATTACTTTTTGAATTGTGTGCAGGTTTTCTATATACTTAGATACAGGAGATCCCCATCTTATAATTCCATATTCAATACAACAATGCCATAAGGTGTAATAGATTGTTTTAATATCCTTTTTTCATTCACTATTTAAACACTTTGGGTAAAAGTATTTTTTCCATGTTTGCCATCACTTTTTCGCATTTTTAATTTTCTTTTAAACCAACGTATTTTCTTATACAACAAATCTGAGTACTTGTTGCAAGAATCTTAAATACATGGTTCTAAAATAAATATTAAATACTCATTATTTTGGAAGTAGGTAGGTACATCGTTTGCGCCCGTTTACGTTATTCATTTATTTATTTAATTATTTATTTATTTATTTATTTATTTATGTATTTATTTATGTATTTATTTTTATTTATTTTTTATTTTTTAACTTATTTATTTATTAATTAATTAATTAATTTATTTATTTATTTATTTATTTATTCTGAAGATTGCAAGTTCACAAAAGTAGTAGTAAAAATACATATAACCATATCCATTTGACATGCATGACTGCCTGACTTCTTTATGACTCTTATTACTTTGAACTATGTTTGGAAGAGATATTTAGGGAAATCCCACAAAAAAACTCAACATATAAACACGCTACAAGGTTCACAAAAAACTTATTAATCCCAAAAGCAAAGAAAACTATATTTCAAAAAGGGCCACACTACATGGCCATTAAAATATATAAAAACCTTCCACGTAGCATCAAACAAGTATCCGACATATGCAAATTTAAATCATCACTAAAAACATTTCTCTTAAACAATTGTCACTACACTTTAGATGAATATCTTACATAAATTAAATATCTCTGTTTTTTTATTTACATTCATTTGTTAACATGTAATTGTTGGGTTATGTAATATAATGTGTATTTTTTGGGTTAGCTGGAAGAAATAGGATGTAATCTATAAGCTATACCTTTTGTACTCTGTTTTTGTGAAATAAATTAAAAACAATTAAAAACTACTCACTACTCATTTTAAGCGACGTTTTCGTTATGAATGGTAATCTTCCACAATAGCGATACTGATAGTATCTACCACTATCTACCATAAGGTATTGAACAACTGAAAATTAAATTCAGTATAAATAAAGAGGTGGCCTTTTAATTTATTTGAGTGGCCTAAAAGTATTAATTCTCATTCATAAAACAATATGTGATTTATCCTTTACAGCCACAATTTATTTGAAAGGATTATTACGAATAACGGCCATTAAAACCTCCACAACATAAAACTGACCATTTTTGTTCAATAAAATATTTCATTTGTCAGCATCTGTCAACTAAACAATATTTTTAATGGTGCTCTGACCATAAATACAATGGTACACATATCAGCCCCTTGCTCAGAATAATATTATCAGGTAGGCATGGTACCTGTGATGGAATATCCAATTTTATTTTGTTCAAAATTTCTCTAGATTTTGTGGTACTAATTTTAAATCTAGTTTTATCCAAGGGGGGATATTTTCGTATCTTAGTAACTCGGTGACTCCGGTGGCTAAAAAAAATTTGCTTAAAAATAATTTCAAAATTTCACCAGAACTAGTGCTTATTACCATTTTCCCAAAAAAGGTTTTTTCTCCCATAGAAATATAGAGGATTTCCATAGATATGCCATTACTACGTGGATCTTACTTTACTTAACTTCTCTTTATTATGGTAATATTTATAATTTTTGTAATACTTGCATCATCTGTAAAGCGCCCCTGAGGTGATAACTCACAAAAGCAGCGCTATAAAAATTGTCTAATGTTATCTTTTCCGATTTTATGTCCGGGTTAAATCTTCCACATAGGAAAAACTAAACCCTTCCACACACTTTTCCACAAATGATCATCTAGTCAATCAACATTATGCAAGTGCATTATATAAGCAAAATAAATACAAGAACAACACGTCAACTCACCAGAGATCAAATGGGAAAATAATTCACCGACTCCAGATACTTTCATATCAGAGGGTTTGGCTCGGTATAACTCCTAAGAGGGCCTATAAATCCTACCCCTCAACATAAATATTTAAAAAATCTTTCGTTATCCTACATATATTCAAAATGACCGACTTTTGCATCTTTATATATAAATTTTTTGATAGATCTAATACGCCTAAATTTTTTATGAGAGAGCTAGGTATAATGCCAGTAGCCGAAATATTATTATAAAATTGTCAAAAATAAAAATAAAAAACACCAAAAATACCGAAGTATGTATTACATACGTAGCTATGATAAGCTAATATTGAAGCAGTTTTGGGATTCTTCCACATCCCAAGGTACTGTTGAAAATCTTGTTCCTCTCCCTCCTTAAAGTCTAATCTAAGAAAAAAAAAAGAAAATAAGAAAAACTACTTAAAAATATCTACCTAAATAACGAATGTTATTATACACACATGTTATTGTTACACACGCGTCATATGGTTTTTCGAAATATTGTTGTGGCAAAACTAAGCTTATCATTGCATCTCTCGTATGTTCGCCTTTGAACTCTAATCAATCTTTTAAATCATACTCGATAAGTGTTTTTTTTTTAAGAAAGACAAACATTCCCGGGTTACTAATAACCTGACAATATTTGAAAATCTCCTACTACCTGAAAATGTTGCTTGTGTTGTGATGGAGGACTTAGCCAGCCGAGGAATCGAACACACTATGCCTGGGTGAGACCCAAACGCGATGTCAACTCGGCCACCGACCGGTGTTGAATGTTAATTCATCTGTTATCCTGATGTTTTGGAGCGTATTACGGTTTATGTCCCCGATAACTTCACCAGAGCTAGGCAGCGCAGGCTTTTTATTTTTCCAAGAAGCAGGACCAACCTATCAATGCTCATATTGCTCATGTCTCTGGGGAGAAAGACTACGCTTTTAAACCAACTTGCTTCAAAGAAAGACATGTTTCTGTCAAACCTCAAAATAAGTATTTTTTAACACGATGATGCTCCGCAACTATTTAATAAATGCATCTAATAGATTAATGTATATAATAGATTAATGTATATAAAAGATTAAGTGTCTATCCTTTTCTTTTCACAAAATTATTAGTACGCTGTGTCTATGTAATACTAAGATGTAACTGCTACTAACCTATATTTTTTAGTATGTTTATCAAAAAAAATAAAAAATAGAAAAAAAAAATCATTTCACATAATTTTATACGTAAGATGTATCAGCATAATACACTATCAGTGGGAATGTATGGCGAGCCACACGCTGAAATAGACCAAGCCACGAAAATGTAGCGCGTTTATAGCGAGGTCTGTCATACACTTAAAACCTCACCTGTTTTCACGCACTTACCACCGGTTCTCTTAGTGAGTTTTTCACAAAACACTTTTACTAATACATACTGATTATTAATATATTTTGTATTATTTGTAATTATCGTGTAAACTTTACGCAAGAGAACAGAAATAAACAAATACAAAAATAAAAGATACCTATAACACGAAAAATCCTTTAAGTGTTTTGAAATAATTCCGTGTCCGTATTATTTCAGTACAAAACAAACAAAGGAATCAGTACTTAGCAATGCGCTAATCTAGTTCCTTGGCACGTTTTAAGCATATCTTGCAGGAACATTCTACACAAACTGAAGCAAAAGTAATATTTACAATATTTTTTAGTAAAATTTCAGCCTGCAAAGCGCCGTTACTTATAAATTATTAGAAAATTTATGTGAAAATCTTTTACCGTTATGATTACTAGGGAAATTTTACGATCTGTTTTACAAAATTTATTTTAAGGGACTCGATACAAAGTTCAAATGCTGCCATGGCAACAAATTATTTGAGTGGGTAATGTCAAAAGGTCGATGTTTTCAACAGATTGTAATATTTTAACGAGAGAAAATCATCATCATAAAGTTTATCAGTTTTCTCTGTCGATTTTATTTGATGTTTTCGATTTATCGGGTAGCTATTTCACCATGTCCTAAAACATTATTTAATATTTCAAATTAGCACAAAAACAGGAGAATGTAAAAAAACAAATTTTTCACTAATTTTGACTTGTTTTATAATCTCAGGTTTTATAATCTCCACAGTAGAGTTTTTTTTAAAGAGTGAATTACTATTTAAGATTCAAGCACGTTTTTGAATTTTATATTGACTTTGCTGATTTTAGATTTTTTTATATATTTTAGTGGCTCATTATTATTCGTATTTTTTTACTTAAATTTTAACAACATTAAAAATTACACAGCGCGTAAAGTCAGAACGGTGAAAACTCGACTTATTATCATGGCTTTTGTTTGGTTAAAATTGTCTTAAACAAGGCTCGACGCCGGCTTTAGCACACCAACGTTAAACGGGCGCATAAGAATATAATTAGTAAGATGGTAAATATGAAGGTACCACTAATATATTGTTATATACAGAGCGTATCACATCACGAATAAACTATTTGGTGCGATAGGACTCTGGCATTTAAAAACCTAAATGTTTCTCAATTCGATTCCCCCTACACAGGGGATATGAAGTTACACTCATGGACCTACATAGTTTCATGAACTCTCCGATAACATTGTCTTTTATTGGATACATAAAATTTTGCGCAGACACATCAGCGTTGTGAGCACAGAATTAAAAATGGCTAAAAAAACTCCCTATACTAAAAGCTTTTAACATCATGTCTTTGAAAATTTTTCCTTTCAGACTTAGTATTGATAAATGGATTTAAAATAATGTGATAATGTAATTTATTGCTTTTTGTGCTTGGCAAACGATATGGTTGGCCAGAAGCCACTGATGTATTTCCTGTGCAGAAAACTAGTTACTCTAGTTGACACAATAATCTGACCCTGTATGCGGATTTATGGGGTGCCTACATTTTTGAGGAGCCACTCTTTTGATTAAAAGAACTGATTGTAAAACGCCAAAATCAAAACATCACATCACGAATGAACACCAATAAACGAAAAGTAAACTGTATAGATAACCATGGATTAGCTGTGTATGTTATATTTATATCATAGATATTAAATAAATAAATAACAAATAGAAGAGGTGATACGTGGTTGAAGCAGGACCAGAAGGACTGGAGGTATCAGGAACGGTCGTCCGATAAAACTCTATATCAATACAATAATGACAAAATCCATCGTAATTAGTCAGCGATATTTGCGAGCACAGTCGGCATATACACAACTTTTTTATTAATGTCATTCGTTATGTAAAATAACTGGTTTACCAATGAACGTAGGTGAATTGACTAAGCTCTTAAAATTTAAAGAAATCGTATACGCCATCCATATAATTAATTAATTCATCTAAGACGCGATCAATTGATTCCGTTCCTGTAAGGAGAAACCAAACTTGTAGTGCAAATATTACTACACTCGGCGTCACGAAAATCGCACATTTTCGAAAATAAGTTTCAAGCGGAAGTTTCCCTGTGTCAATACATCTAACCTCTAACCCAAACAATATTGATATCATATTATATGAAAATGAAACATTTTTTATACACCACTTTTAATAAGTGTTGAAGGCAAAATACAAAAGATACCTTGATTATGTAAATTAATACATAGCACAGTAACAGCGATCAAATTAAGAAACCCACCTAATGTTTTTCTTATATTGTAACTATAAATTGAATTAATCCAATATGTTATCATGTACCCTGCTACAGTGTTCCTTAATTATGCATATTATTGCATGTACCTTGATAAAATTTATCAGGTGTTTTCATAAAACAAAAAAACTAATATTCGTGTGTACAAATATGTCTGAAAAAGTTTTTATTTTGATTACTTTGTTAAATATATATGTATATAGATTACTAGCTTAACTATTAATGTAAAGTATGGAAATATAATTCATAACAGCAGCGTGTACAAATGTTAACTAAACCAGGCAATTTGGCTGTCCTAAAACGGGAAAATTTCCTAGTTGGAAAGCCAAAGCTTCCTTAATATGTATGTAATTATTTGTATCTAATAAATAAATAAATAAAAAAATAAATAAAATAATAAGAAATAACCAGTTTTAAAAAAGATATTTAAGTCAAATGTAGGTCATTCACTTTAACTAACGTTGAAGAGAACAGAGTTGAATAATTAGGGTAATTCCGGGGGAGATGGCCGTACGGGAGAGATGGCCAATAGAAAAAAGTTCTAGGAATAATTCATAGATTACGCTACTTTTAACTTAGTTCGCTTCGTTTCGGCACGGGCAACAAGTATTAGCGGAGTTTTTTGCGGAAAAATTATGGAAAGGTGAGTAATTTGACATTGTTTTTTAATAACACGTTCGATTTAAACTAAGGGGTTAAGATATTAACATACTTACGTTAAAGTTTTCAAAATTTTGCCCGTTTTCGTGATTTCTTTGTGAACTAAAAAACTTTCTCGTGTTCTAACCTCAAAATTAACTAAAAAATTGAGAAGTTGCTTTTATTATGTCATGTGGCCATCTCACCCGGACAATCGGCAAAGATGGCCATAGTATTTACGGGAGAGATAGCCATAAAATTTAATGTCCTAATTTTAATTTATTTTTAATAATTAATATTTTCTACAGATGCCTAACCAATACATACGGAAAGCAGCTGCTGGACGAGGTGCCTGGAGCCAAGAAGACTTAAAAAATGCTATGGAAGAAGTACAAAGTGGAGGGATGACTGTTTATAGGGCCTCTTTTATCTACCATATCCCAAGAAAAACACTAGAAAGAAGGTTAAAACAAAACAACTACACAAAGGGATCTATGGGACCATTATCAACCTTTAGTGCAGATAACGAAAAGAGACTGAGCAAGCATATAAAAGACATGCAATCGAGAGGCTTTCCATTGACTATCGATGATTTAAGAAGAATTTCATTCAAGTATGCTGAGCAATTAGGAATTAAACACTGATTCAATATGAAATCTGAGAAGGCGGGCTATGATTGGGTTCAATTGTTTTTGAGAAGAAATTCCAATATTTCATTTAGGAAATCAGAAGGGGTGTCATATGCTAGAAGTCAAGGGATGAATAAAGCAGAAGTAAACGCCTATTTTGAAATGCTTGAGAGGATTCTCAGTGATAATGACGAAATAAATAAACCTGGCCATATTTACAACATGAACGAGTCTGGGTTGCAATTGAATAATCGACTAGGTCACGTTTTGGCTGAAAGAGGCTCCAAAGCTGTAGCTATGTCAACGTCTACAGAAAAAGGAGAAACTATCACGGTAATTGGTTGCTGCAATGCTGAAGGATATTTTATACCTCCTGCATGTATAATGAAAGGGCAAAGGAAGAAACCTGAATTTGAAGATGGACTGCCTCCAGGTTCAGTGGTTTATATGTCACAAAAATCTGCCTATATAACCTCTGACATATTTCTAGAATGGATGAAATCGCATTTTTTTCCTCAAAAACCAGATGGCAAAGTGTTTCTTTTGCTGGACGGTCATTCTACACACTGCAATTCAGTTAAAATGCTGGAGTTTGCTAATGATAATGACATCATTTTATTGTCAATGCCATCACACAGATCCCACTATCTACAGCCACTGGATGTGGCTGTGTTCAAGTCTGTGAAAACTTTCTTCTACGAATCCTGCAGGTTATGGATGAAACAGCACCCCGGACGCCGTCTAACAAGACAACAATTTGGCTTCTTATTAAACCAAGCCTGGGGAAAATCAGCGACAAGTGGAAATGCAATATCAGGATTCAGGGCAGCAGGAGTTTTCCCATTAAATCAAGGAGCCATTCCGGAGTACGCATTTATTGAGAACATCGAGCAACCTATTGAAAAAAACATCGAACATGCAGCGCAGGTCCAATCAATTTCAGATTCAGGCCCAAGTACATCCTTTCAGACTGTGGACCAATCAACACCGACTAGATTACTGAACGAAGTATCTCCACTGCCTGTAAAACTAAACCAGGTTCGGAAAGAGCCAAACAAGTAAGCATTCTCTTGACATCTGAAGAGCATATGGAAAAACGAAAAATGAAAGAAAATGAAAAGGAAAAAAGGGAAGAAAGATAAAAAAAACTAAAATAATAAAAACGGAAATTAAGACTGAAAGACCTAAGAAAAAAAAATACTGTTAAGAAACGAAAGGCAATTCGTAGGTTGTCTGATAGCAGTTGTGAAGAAATTCCCATCGTTTTCAACGATACCTCTGAAAGTGAATCTGAAGATAGAGAAAAAGATAATTGCAGAGGTTGCGGTGATAATTATTACAGGACACAATTAGTTGAAGATTGGATACAATGCAATATTTGCATGCTTTGGGTGCATGAAAATTGCACCGAGTTTGAGAACATGTGTTCTTATTGCGGCAATAAGAAAAGAATGTAGTTAAAATGTCACAAGGGCAAAGGGAAAGGCAAAAAAAGTACTGGCCATCTCCCCCCAACCACTATGGCCATCACTCCCGGACACTCTGGGGGAGATGGCCAGTCCTAGTTTTTTTTTTAAGTTTAAAATTATATTGTTTTCATTAGTTGAAGTGATTCATCGTTAATATTTGATAAGATTAATAAATAATGTTTATGTTCTATAGTGATTAAATGTTTTATTCATCATAATTCCTTCACAATAGAGTCTTAAAGTTACTAGGGCCATCTCCCCCGGAACTACCCTATTATAATTAGCGCTTGAAAATATGCCTTAAAATGAACACCATTGTTGACGAATCTGTTCATGTGGTGGCACTACTGCAATCAGGGGTGTTGCTCGGCAACTAAACTTCGGCCGTTTTTCCGTTTGACGGATTTTTAATGGTTTCAAGAGACTGATGGCTTCATCTGGAAGTGTGCATCAGGGCGACGCCGCTACTCATCCGAAAGATAAAGTCGCTTTATTGTCTCATAAAATAATGCAATAGGTGCGATTTATTAGTTAACCTTTTAATGCCAAAAAGTAATTGTGAACTGCCAATGTCTATTAAAGATAGTATTTCAATTTGATATTGTAAATTTATTCGTATTTTTATTTTATTTTCAAAAAACGGTTGTGCAAAAAGTCTCATGATTTCGTAAACATTAATAAATATTTCATATATTCTTATAAATGTGTTTTATTAGACCTTTTCCTACAATAAATATGTTATAAAATATTTACTATAAAAAACACTATTCAAACTATAAAAAATATTTTTAATCGCTTTACTAACTTCTAAAATAATAGTACCTAAAATACACGTCTGTCAGAATACTCCTCGGCAGAATGAAAACATAAATGTCAGCTCAGTGGTAGAGGGTTAAGTGTAAGATCCGTTAATAATGTAACCTACGACAACAATAAATAAAATTATATTTCATGCGTTGGTACCTACTTACCTAACGACTACGCTGTTCATTATTCATAAGTCGGGATATAAAATAAGCACTTATAACAACAAACTTACGGAACACAGGTGTTCATCACGTCTTGTAATATTTGGAATCCGGCCACTAACAGTAACATACCTTATGTAGATGACGATAAAGTTTGAATTTCCACTTAACACCAGCCACCACCCTGTTTGATTTTTTTTTTCAGGCACAAACAATTATATTTTTTATGATCAATATACAAAGAACTTAATTTGCTACATTATTAAAAACGATGTTATATCTCTGCTTTTCTTGCAGATTTCTGTGTTGGGAACTCTTTGATAAAGTAAAAAGTTCTTTACTATAATTGCGTTTATTTACGTTACAATAAATAAGTCTGGATTTACCTACACTGTTCATTACCCGAGGGTTGGTAATTCTCTGTTTCTAGAAGCTTGTTGTCTGGCAATAGTATCCCACAGGCAATTGCTACACTCTAACGACATCTGTCGGACTCTAGAGTAAGCTTTATGACTGGTGCCATCTATCGCTTGAAAACCCAACTTATAACCAAACATCACAAATGAAAACATCAAAAATATTTCTAAACGATTGATCTTTCAAACCAAAAATAAATGGTTTTGCATTACTTTGTGGTGCTTCGCCTGTAACATCTTTGATCTCTTTTAAGCGCCCTTGAGGTGATTTTCTCACGAAAACGGCGCTATATAAATAATCCAATCATTATTATTAAGGTTTGAGTTGCAGGAACAAGTAAAATAAACTTTTACTGAAATCTCTCCGGGTTTTAACAAACTAACCCGTGTTTGTTTAATAAAAAAATATTTAAAAATGTAATAATAATAAAATACAATTATTA
Organism: Hesperophylax consimilis; assembly: GCF_061612785.1. Lineage (NCBI taxonomy): Eukaryota > Metazoa > Arthropoda > Insecta > Trichoptera > Limnephilidae > Hesperophylax > Hesperophylax consimilis. Next base: position 4,501,104 of record NC_142850.1, read on the forward strand.
ACATAAGTGTTCATCGGTTGCAGCCATCCATCCCAAGAAGACTGCCATGGTGATTTCTGAAACAAGAAGACGATCTATTAGACCCTTTAGAAAAATAGATGAAAAGGTCTAGGTCTGATACCCGCGTATCAGAGTCTAGCCCCTCACTGCAAATCAATGACTCAGGATTATACCAAACCACAACTCAGTAACATTATCACCAATAAATTAAGCAATCACTCAAGATACCCGGGAATTTCATACATCACAAAGGGACACATCACACGCTTACGTAAGATCATATTTTTATTTTTATTTATTTGCGTATCTTTTTAATGCCGAAATATCGTTTGCCACATAATAATATATTATGGCGTCTACGTTTTGATGCCATACCGACGAAAAAATAAATATGAAAGATATTTTCTGTATAAAAAGTGGGAATGATTTATATCTCGTGTAGTACGGTATTATTAAATTATGGACCGACGTTTTGGTATCTAGTTTTCAAATATAATATTATTTCGGCAAGAGAATATTTCAGTTTTTTAATAAAAAAACCATAAGATGAACCATGTCGACCTACTTATATTCTTTCGAAGGCGAAATATTGCAAGAATAAATTTTATAAAGAAGAAGCTAATCAATAAATAAAAAAATAAAACATATGCGTAGTCCCAGAGTTCCGGAGGTCGCAAGTTTGCAATTGGGAAGCAAATTTATAATATATATATATATATATATATATTTTTTTTTAATGTGAATACCGCATGTTTGGGCATATATACAGATAGATGTTTTCAACAATTATTTCCTTCCTTCCCGTCCTTGTAACCCTGTGACCAGGATACGAAAGGTTCGCCTTTTCGGAGTTTCTTTACGTGTGGCCAAAAGAAACACTGAGAACGACACCATAACCAAGGTAGGACTTTCATTATTATGGTGACATCCTCTTATAGATCCCGTTCTTTCCCATTTCGCTATACAATATTCACGGATGAAATTCGCGGTCGGAAATATATCCGGTTATTTCCAAGAGCTATCGAACCACCGCTCAAGAGTCCCAACTGCCATCCTGTGAGACTGGCATTCCCCTATTAGGGTATGTTGTGAGGCTGGAGGTAGTAGGAAGGAGGTGGAGACAAGGAAGAGGAAGGTGTGGGAGAACCTGGCAATTTAATCTGATCTGATTTCGTATTATCAAATTCAAAGGAATTCACAAACATTGTCATTATCAAACAACTATACTCTGAATATGTAGGAACCAATCTGGAGTTTACGTCAAGTGTGTGGTTTTTATTTTATGCATTAAATATAAACAAAATTCAATCGATTCAGAAAAAATCATAACATTTCTTACAAATCACATAACGGACTTAGGACGGGTTGTTTCGGAGAATTTGAATAATTCATCAAATTTCGACGTTCATTTCCGGGTTCTGTGAAAGTCCTATTCAAGTTCTGTTATTATATCATTATAGGCTAGTACTTAACAGAACTTGAAATATTCTTTCACAGAACTAGAAAATGAACGTTGAAATTTGATGAATTGTTCAAATTCTCCGAAACAACCCGTCCTTAATCTTTTTTATCTGGGATAAGATTTTGATCTGAATGCAATTGTATTTTTTTAAATGTATTCAATCACTATACGCAGACAATTTTCAGATGCGATGTTGCTATAATGTAAAGTCGTAAACAACATTTGAAAGTACCTAAATGGCACACGTGTTCGAGCAATCTTTTTAATGCAAACGATGTAAAACTAATTCAAATAAAATGCTTCCATTACCAGACTGTGCTAAAAATATTACAGCGTTATATATGATGTTTTTTTATTTAATTGTAAAAAAATATTTTAAGAAATCTCTTTTGAAAATCAATAAAATATGTTCACATCCCAACCATATGAAACTACATAAAATATAAACAAAGAGGCTGTATGGTTACCGCCATACAGGGAACTATTTAATGGATAATCTACACCTCTGCCTTATGTCACCCCAAGTGGTTCGCTACGTTTGGTGACTTAGCAGAGAAGCTCGGGTATTTCCTGGCGGCGGATGCGTCTGCCCACCTACTACATGGCAGGCTCTGAGGGAAAGTATTTTGTATATCTATGTGGAACTAATATATTTTTTTCATTTTATATATTACTTTATTTTATATATTTTATCTTTAAAGAGAATGTAGACTTTGATATTATGATTTATACTTAAACCATAGACATGTTATAATAACTATGTACTATGAAAAACTTTACCTGTTTGGGATTTTTAGCGATTTCGCTGTATTTTTATCTGTATAAAAATACAGCGAAATTCCAATGCTGTATCAATTTTTTTAATAAATAAATTAACAAATTAGGAAAATATAATTGATTAATCATTTAACTAAATTGCACACATGTAAACCTACCACATTGTTAACTTTTGATTTCCCTAAAATAAAATAAATAAATAAATGAAAGGTTATTTAATAAAATAAAATGCTTTTTGTTTTAAAACCGCGTTTTTAATATTTTTTTGAACCGACCGGTTTCGCTTTACTCAAGCATCTTCAGGGTACAAATTATTACTTAACAAGAAGTACAAAGTGTGAGCTTATATATTAAAAAAAATTAGAGGGAGACAACATCATATAAATATAACAAACACAGAGAAAGTATACAATACATTTACACAAGTATAAAAGACATGGGAAAGAAGGAAAGATTATTATGTAGACTAATGGATTATAATATAATAATATAATTATAATGAATTATAATAAACATTAAGTGGAAAACTCACATAAACAATATCATAAATAGATTAAGAAAACTCATTTACATATTTATTAGTCTAAGAAATATACTTAACTTAAAACTTCTTAAAAATATTTACTACGCTCTAGCCCATTCAATAATACAGTATGGTATCGTTGCATGGGGGGGGAGCTTACAAATCGTAAACGCTGGAAATCACTCAAAAGCTGTTAATAAAAATTTTAATAAAAAAACCATCACACTACCCAACTTCACAACTTTTCAAAGACTTTCAAGTCCCACCACTAAAAAATACATATACAAAAAATACGCTGCTTCAAATCCACAAAGATCTGTATAAGAAGTCACACCATGCCATGGTTCGTGTTGAGAGCAATAGGCAAAATACAATGGGTCGCTTATGCACTCCATTAATGCACACCAGTTTAGCACAACACTATTACACGTACACTGGAGTGGTGTGGCTTAATCAACTTACGACAGAGATAAGGTTAGAACCGAACAATAATAAATTCAAAAATAAAATAAACTTCAGTACCATAAATAATTTAGCGAATTAGAATGACGATGACATCTCACTATATAACTTTATATATTATTATGTAAAAAAAAATTTCTTCACTTTATATGTTTTTATGATTTTTTTTCTCTTCTATTTACATATATTATATATGTTAAGTTTTTTTTTATTTTTTTCCCTTTACACGCGAGTTTTTGACTCTTGTAAAGGAAAACATGTAAACTTTTATTTGAAATATGTTCTTACTATGTAAATTTAAATAAATAATAATAATATATCTGTAGAAACAAAGAATCAACTCACATGGTGATAAGGAGAACTTGGAAATTTTAAGGGTTTATTGAAAACAAACCTAATATTGGACTTTTTTATATGTCTAATCGATTATTGAGAAAAGGACTTGGGGTTTTTAAAGATTTTTATTTCTAGTGCTTCTATGTAGATTATTGAGTCTTGTACCATGCCCGTTTGTACGTAAAATTTTAGCGCCGGTGCTATGACAGAAAGTATGATCTGTACTAATCAAATGATTGAAAAATTGAGAGAAACCGTTATTATTGAGACAACGAAGATGCTCCTTAATCTTAATATTGACATTACGTGTTGTCTTACCGATATAAAATGCTTCACAATTATTACAATTTAATTTATAACTTCCTTTGTCGATACATAGATGGAAAGGTTATTTATTTATTGTAATGTAGGTTCTTCGTTTCATAGCCAAGATGCAAACCTGCATGTAATATGATGATTTCCTCAATGATTGTTACCCAGGATGTCAGTTGCATTCAATCAGCGCTGCTCCAACTATATTCAAAGCGTCTGGGCTGATGCTAAAGCGTTCGGTTGCGTTCCCGAACCCATAGTTCAAGTTTAATTAGTGCGGCGCCTGAGGTAGGAGCACCGAAAACCATTATTGTCTGACACAGGCGAGCTTCGCCGGCGTGTATCGGAGGTGGATTTATACTGGCATAGTCATAACTTTTGCTAGACGATATTTAACCCTAAGGTGAGCGCTGATGGAGCCACAGAGTATTTATTTAGTTACGCCAGAGTGGGCCTTTGCATGCAATTGTAAGTAATAATACAGTCGTGTTAACTATTTGTTTCACTAACAATGGTATAGCAAGTACGTGGTAATGATTTATAAAATAAGTTACAAAGCACGACGCATGAGTTAAGCACATGTAAACATAGATAAATATATGTAGAAAACACATTTTTTTTTAAATACGAAATTTAGATTACATGTGAATTAGAATAACATATTTGAAACATAGATAAAAATACATAGAAAAAAATACTTCTTTTAAATTTTAAATTCGATTAGCATATGTGATTTATATTGGATGTGAATTAGATTAGCGCATATGAAACATAGATAAATATACCTAAAAAACACACGTCTTTAAACATAAAATTATTTTAGCACATTAAAATTGCAACCATTGTAAAACATGAAATCAATTATAAGATTAAATATTAATAAAATAAAAGTAGAAAAAACGCATTTTCACTTCGGTGTCGAAAACATATGATAATAAGAGGGGTGAAAGCCTAAAGCTAAAAGCATCAGATGGTTGGACACACAAAGCTACAGTGTAAAGATAGTGGAACCAAATCGCTACCCCGTTGGGAAGTGTTGTGAGGTGGGTTAAGGTATGGGCTGTGTGAAGGAATTTATTAATGCGGGTCTTCAAGACGACCAAATTATATGAAGGAGGAAAAATAGACGTTCCATGTATGAGACGACTTACACAACAATGAGTCGAAGAAACGACCCGTTCTCATGAAGCCTACATCAACTGTGAACGGGTGTTCCACTCGTGTCCATCGAGTTTCGCCGGGGATCAATGATGCTAGCTCCTTTTGGTGCTTCAGCCTGGTTGGTCACTACGTTGATAAATGATAAATTGCCAATTTATACAAACTCTAGTAACAAAAAAAAAAAAACAAAATTTTCAGGAATGGGAATTTCAATTTCAAATCAGAATTTTATACAATTCGTAGATGTATCACAATATATATAAGTTATAATATGTATACATGTAGAAGTTCACAATTAAATGGGAAAGATTCCAATTTTGAAGTTTAGCTGTAAATTAAATGTCAAATAATAATTGTAGTTGTAATTGAAAATACTTTCTAAAAATTCGGTTAAATAATGAAATCGGTAGCTGTCAAAAACAAAAAAATTAAATTTATTGTTTACTGGAATTAGAAATCGTTAGTATACAATGAAGTAAAGAGCAAATGTGAGGCTCTTTTTGGTTCGTTTAATATTCAAAAATACTTTTACAAATTTGAATGTGACGAACGATGTAAATGATTTTTATTTATTCTTTCAGTTCTTAAATTTGCACGGCAACAAAAATAAGTAAAGTTCTATTTTTAATATTCACATTGTTTTCAGAAAAACCATAGACATAATGACATAAATAATAACATCCATAATTGGATGTTTTCACACGAGATTTCGTGTAACCGAAATTTATTATTAATATTATTATTTTTTTTTTTTTTTAAACTTCCGATTTAGTTGTCCGGGTTAAGTCTTCCCCAAAGGAAAAACTTAACCCTTCCACTCACTTTTCCACAAATGATCAGCTAGTCAATCAACACTATGTAAGTGCATTATATAAGTAAAATAAATACAAAACAATACAAGAACAACAACACGTCAAATCACCAGATATCAAATGGGAAAAAAAAATTCACCGTCTCCAGATATTTTCATATCAGAGGGTTCGGCTCGGTAGAACTTCTAACAGGGCCTATAAATCCTACTGATCCCTCAACATAAATATTTAAAAAATCTTTTGTTATCCTACATGTATTCAAAATGACCGACTTTTGCATCTTTATATATAAATTTTTTGATAGATCTAATACGCCTAAATTTTTAATTAGAGAGCTAGGTATAATGCCAGTAGCCGAAATAACGAATGGTAATATTTTTATAGTCTGAGAATGCCAAATTCTTTTTATTTCATTTCCTAAATCTGTGTATTTTCTTATTTTTTCACTAACAGATTTTTGAATATTACAGGAATTTGGAATAGCAACATCAATGATATAAGTTATTTTTTTAATTTTGTCATGTAAAACTATATCGGGTCTATTATGACTAATCGCTCGGTCTGTTAGTATAGTTTTATCATAATATATTTTATAAAATTCGTTTTCTAAAAATGAATTTGGTTCGTATTCATAATATGGTACTACATTACGGCAGTCAATCAAGTTATGTTTAATTACCAAATTTTGGTGAATTATTTTTAAAACTTGATTGTGCCTAAATGTATACTCGGACGGTGCTAATATAGAACATCCCGATATAATATGTTCTATAGTTTCCGGAAAAGCCAAACATTTTCTACACAAATCATCAATTTGATTTGTATCTTTGATTATATGCTTTCTATAATTTTTAGTATTAATGACTCTATCCTGAATTGCAAGCATAAATCCTTCTACTTCTGCGCTCAACTCTCCAATACTCAACCATTTGTTTGACTTAATTTTGTCAACATACGTTTGGTTGAGATAATTGAAGTGTTTTGCGTGTAAAATTTTATTTGACCAGGAATCTAATAATTCCTGGTTGGGATTTATAAAAATGTTGGCATTCTCATCGTATAAATTTAAAGGTGTAATATTTCTATCTGCCTTGCAAATTATTTTGTGCATTTCTGAGCTAACTTAACTTATTATTATTATTATTATTATTATTATAGTGTTAGTAGTTATTATTATTATAGTGTTAGTATTATTATAGTGTTAGTAGCAAATAAAAATTAAATTATTATTATTATTATAGTGTTAGTAGCCTATTCCAAGTACTCAGATAGAGGTGTATATTGTATATATTGTTTATATGCGTGGGGATGCGTCATATGGGTGTATGTATACATGTGTTGTTATTATACATATACATATATATGTGTATACATGTGTTGTATTATGTATGTATACATGTGTTGTTATTCTAGTCTATTTACAAAATGGAAGAGTTTGGTGATATCATTCAGTCCCTGATTAAAACGGTCGATGTTTTGAGTGGCAAAATCGAGGGTTTCGGTAGCGAACTGACCACGATTCGTTCAATTTTAAGTGACGGTAGTGCTAAAATTGTGTGCCCTTCATGCAAGTACTCGTACAACGTAACTGCAGGTACTCCCCAGGTACTAGCGCCGGCGCCAGACTTAAATGTGTGTGTGCGCTCAGCGTACGGCGATATCACTAAGCAGCTGTCTGGGACACCTCCACCGCCCGGGCCCCCCGGCCCCGCCCCCGCTCCTGCTATTACCTTAGCCGCTCTAGCCGGCCAGACTCACCTTCCCGTTAGCGGCGTCCAGCCGCTCACTACCCGCAAAATGACCATAAGATCCACTGCTAAAAAAGGAAAACCGGAGGAAGATCTACATTCCGCTTCCACATCTGCTGAAGCGGCGTCTTCTCCTCCACAACCACAGAGTACAATACAGCCTGTTGTGCCCAAGCTGCCAACCCAGCCAATAACATCGTATAGCGATGCCCTCGTCAACGGTAGACGACGATCTCGGCCAATCTGTAAAGGGACAGGGTCTATCGACGACAGCTTGGTCACTATTCCCAAAAACCTACATCTACATGTATTCATGTTTCACCCGAATACCACAGAAGAAAATATATCTTCATTCTTAAAAAAGAAGAAGCCGGATTTAATTTACATTGTCGAAAAACTGGTTACGAGGCATGAACGTTATGCTGCCTTCAAAATAGGCATACCGGAAAATTACTTCCACTTTTTCCTGGACCCCACGATCTGGCCTGAAAACGTGGCCTTCAACAAATGGTCATTTCGGAGACCACAACCCCAAACTAGGACGGTCGATACGACGTCCGAAAAAGATAGACATTAGTGGAGTATACCAGAACGTTCGAAGTCTGAATAATAAAATTATCGACTTCATGACAAACGTAATGTGCCAGAAACCACTTCTGATTGCTCTTACCGAAACTTGGCTAACTTCAAGCACCTTTTCGTCGGAGCTATTCGAAAACCTATACCACGTCTACAGGAAGGATAGAGGCAGTCGCGGAGGAGGGACTCTCCTAGCCCTCCGAGCTGACAGCCACTCACACGCGGAAAGAATGGACTGCATAGAAACCCAAGGTGAAGACTTGTGGGTGAAAGTATCGCATAGAAATGTCATCATTTATATATGTGTTGTATATTTTCCTCCAAATACAACATCTGAACAGTATCAATTATTTTACGACAAAACTATAAGTGAAAGTGTAAAGTTACAATCAAAAAATATTATTATTTTCGGTGATTTTAACTTTCCCTCAGGGAAAAACCCAATTGACGTTTTCGATTACTTTTGTTCTTTTTATAATTTAACACAATTCAACGCTGTTTATAACATAAATGCACACATGTTAGACCTAGTATTAAGTAATGTAAATTCTAAAAATGCTGTTATCTGCCGCCATGACTCCCCATTAGTCAGAGAGGATATTCATCACCCTTCACTTTCATTCACATTCGATTACACAACTCAATCACATATACAAACAGACACATTGCCTCCAGACATAAACATGGGTTGGATTTTCCACGAAAGCTCAGATAACACACTTAAGAATGCCTTAGAACAACATCACTGGAATCATTACGATTGCCTTGACGTAAATCTAGCTGTCGAAATGTTTTATGAACAGCTCAATAATATTTTCAACATTTGTTTTAAGAAAAGATCTACACGTATGCTCAAAGATGTTAGACAATATCCGAAATGGTTTAATGGGGAAATCATTCACCTCATACGAGAAAAAACTAAAATGCACTATCTTTGGAAAAAAACAAAATCCGAACATGCCTTAGCTAACTTTAAAACTTTGCGAAAATCAATCAAACGGTTAATTGGTCAGGCCTACACTGACTTTACACGTGAGGCCGAGAACAGTATAATAACAGACCCAACTCGATTTTGGTCTTACACTAACGATAAACGCCGCGGCTGTGACAAACTTAACCACATGGACTACAAAGACAATAAATATGATGGATCGTCTGAGATCGCCGCAGGTTTCGCACACTATTTTCAATCAGTATTTAGCGACAATATCCCCAAACTTGACATATCCTCTATAGCTTCATCGTCATTTAACTCTTTACCTGTACAAATTCATGAAATTAACGATGACGATATTATTACAGCTTTCCATAAGCTAAAACCTAAATACTCCGTCGGCCCAGATTGTATTCCACCTATAATCCTTAAAAGATATGCAAGTTATTTTGTTCAACCTCTAAAACATATTTTTAACCTATCACTTCGCAAACATATCTTTCCGGAAATGTGGAAACTAACGAAAGTAACGCCTATACATAAAAAAGGAAAAAAGTCAGAAATAGATAATTACAGACCTGTAGCTGTGTTGTCAGCACCCGCAAAACTTTTAGAAACCATAATTTATTCACAGATATATAACCAAACAAAACACGCACTCACCGAAAATCAGCACGGATTTCGTCCCACACTGTCACCTTCAACGAATCTTATGAATCTCATTACCTATATTAATAATTCATTTGAAAATTTTGTACCTGTTGATGTGATTTATACAGACTTCGAGAAAGCATTTGATAAAGTCGACCATGATATTTTATTAAAAAAATTAAGTGACATCGGATTCTCTCAGAATTTCCTCGCTTTTGTGGCTAGCTACTTACGCAATCGTCGTCAGTATGTCAGTTACGGACACCATATCTCTCACGAATACAAAACTAACTCCGGGATTCCCCAGGGATCGAATCTAGGACCCCTTCTCTTTCTCCTATTCATCAATGCCATTGGCAACACTATAAACCACTCAAAATATCTCCTTTTTGCTGACGATATAAAACTTTTCAAAGCAATCAAAAGTTACATCGATTCCATTCTTCTGCAGAACGATCTTGATTCTCTTGTCAAATGGTCGGAACTGAACAACTTACCCTTCAGTATTCAGAAATGCAGTGTCGTTACATTTACAAGGTCCAAAGATACATTCCTGTTCCCCTACCACATTAATAAACATGAATTAACACGTAAAAATGAGATTCGAGACCTTGGCGTAATTTTTGAAGCAAATCTCTCTTTCAAATCCCATATATCTGATATTGTCTCCCGTGCCAACAAAATGCTTGGATTTGTTCTTCGTAATTCAAGATCATTTACCAACGGAATCGCAATCCGAAGAACGTATGAAGCACTTGTTCGCAGTATCTTGGAATATAGCTCCATTATTTGGGCCCCTTCTGAGCAAAACCATATTCTCGAAATAGAAAAAGTACAAAAGAGATTCATGCGTTATCTATATATGAGGGAATATATGTACTACCCTTTCCTGTATCCATCCTTATTCTTAGCAGGAATGCTCGATCTTAATACATTAGAAGCCCGCCGAAAAATATTTTTAGGAAAACATTTTTTTAAGATAATCTCTGGAACTATACATAATCCACCTATTTTGAAAGAGATTAACTTATATGTCCCAGACAAGTATACTCGTGGAAGGTCCCATACCCTTTTTTATGCTCCAAAAGCGAGGACTTCTGCCTATCAGAACGCCCCAGTCAACAGAGCGACTGAACTGCTCAACGAGTCTGCATTGACCATCGACATTTTTAACGTAACCTACAGGCAGTTTAACAATTATCTTTTGACGTATGTCACAAAGTAGTGAAACTGACCTTTTTATGTGTTTTGCTATACTTTTTGTCTAATTTGTAATCTTCTCCATAATGTATTGGTGAATAACCGTTTTACGGAGAACATGAAAAATAAATAAATAAATAAATAAATATGTATATAGGTATGTCTGCTGCTATATACACATGTGTGCTTGCATGCACACATATTAAAAATTATATATATAATTATGTACATTTTTACAATCTAATGCTATTTTATTTCTTTCTCCTTTCTAATTTCTATCTTCTACTTTTTATTACAATTTTTCCAAAATTTTAGCTTCATCTATAGTTACTAATTTCATATGTTTACACTAGATTTCATATTTCATACAAAGTAATTACACTCAATTGGTCACCATGAAACAGGCAGCCGCCTAGTATGGTGATTCATTATATCTACTTTATGTAAATTTCAAAAAATGTAACATGTATTAAATAAATAAAATAAATAAATTATGTAATGAGCAGGCAGCATTCTGCTGATGCGCTCATATCTGATTTCACAACAATTTTGACAGTAATTGAGTTGTTTATTTGAAATATACAGGGTTTTCCAATAAGAGGTGTTTTTTTGATATTCAATCGTAAAAAAACAATGGTTTCGTGACATGTAGCGCCGTATTGTTGAAATTAAACGTTGTCCAGATCAATACCATCTAATTCCGGCCATAAAAAATCATTAATCATCTCTCGATAGCGATCCATTCACCGTAACTGTTGCTCCAGCCTCATTTTCAAAAAAGTAAGGTCCAATGACTCCGCCGGACCATAAATCGCACCAAACAGTCACACGTTGAGGGTAGAGAGGCTTTTCAACAATAACTCTTGGGTTTTCCGAGCCCCAGATGCGAAAATTTTGCTTGTTGACGAAGCCACCGAGGTAGAAATGGGCCTCATCACTCAAGATGATTTGCATTTGATTCACTCAAGTGAATTTTAATTATTTTAGTTTTATGGTGTAGTTTTTACTTGTTAAATGTTAAAAAATGACAGTTTTAAAAGTAACATCTACCGAAAAAGCGGGCTATTCAAAATAACACCTCTTATTGGAAAATCCTGTATAATACTATGCGCATTTTTGTATGAATACCACACGAGAGTCTAAATTCTCAGTGTCTAAGAAGTCTTAACACCATGCCACCCACGGGAAACTAAAATTCTGCCAAGAGAATAAGCCAGTTTTATGCGCCAGTAGCTGCAAGAATCGAATTTAAACCATTTGACCACTACAAACCATTTCACTCAAATATATTTGTAAAATTATTGGACTGTGGTGGCGTAACAGCACAGGATTGTTATGGTGCCAATATTTGTTATGTTGCTGTTCGAAAAAAAAGGTTAAATATAGATGAATTGATAGATACATGGCTTTAGATCTTAAAATTTATGGACTTATACGACAGATTTAGCTAGTCTATTGGGTCGTCCTTCCATGGTGGGTAACGTCCTTCAGGTTACGGAAATTCGTGAAACATACTCAATTTATAGAGCGCAATATTTACGATTTTTAAAGCACAATAGGTAGCATAATTTATTACACGTCCTACCAATAGTACTATCCACCAATTAATTAACATACTAAAAGAAATGTTTTTATTTTGAATTGTGGTTATTCACGAAAGCTATTTTAAGCAGAGAAATATTCCATTCTGGAATTAAAGGCAAATAATGTAGGCTCTTATTGTTTGATGTGACTTGAGATTTTCACGACAAAATATAATGGTGATTTATTTTTGGGTGATTATGCCGTGTTGTGCTACCTCCTTGGGATAGTGTTACAATGTTCATTATCTGGACAGATGTATAATCAATGTAGATTTGTATTTGTAAATGATGTGTAATCAAAATCAGATGTGCATTTGTAAACAGTGTGCATTCAAAATCAGATGTATACAAAACATGAATCACGATAATACTTGTTTTTGTTTCTTATTGAAAAACTTACATTTAATGAATTGAGTTGATTTTCACTGACTTAAAAAAAAGTAACGTTTTCAAAACAAGTATTTTTTTGTAACATATAATATATATTTATGTAAAAAAAAGTTTTATTTCTGAATGATTGTTTTTTACCAAAGCTATTATTGTAGTAGAGAAATATTCCATTTTGGAATTCAGGGCAAACATCATAGGTTATTTTTTTTTTGTTACGAAAAAAAAACCATAAATCATTTACCGTGATTATTATTGGTAATTTACTTAAAATGAGTTGAGATGTTTTCAACAGGTCAAAACAACAACCTAAACGTTGTCAAACTTAGATTGTTATAATAGAATACAATTAAATAATATACAAAATAAAGTACTTTATCTGACATAATTATTGATATACCTAAAATAACCTATGTACTGACTAACTTTAACATTATCTGTGGTCAACAATCGAATGTGAATAATTATCTGAAAAACGAATCAGTCATTACAGAAAACGACTTAATAAACTACTGCTTGATCATTAAAAAAGCATTAATTACAAAAAAGCACTTCCACCACAAAACAGACAATATTTCATTCGTCCGAATAAATTACTAATTAATTACAAGTGCCAGCACAAATAATTAACTGACCGCAAATTAATTAAAAGGACCATAGGAAATTAGTGGAAGGGCGGGAGACCCACATCAAGCGGGGTGCACTACGTTATTAATGGACCACTGTACTGGGGAATATTCGCAGGGTGTAAAAGGCGACAAAGGGATGTTAAGATTTTGTTGGGATCAAATAAAGGATTCGAATTAAACCCCACCTTACGCTGCATACGTTTCTGCCTTTGTATTTCGTTCAGGTACGAAATAAATTGTATTACAGGTATATAAATAGTATAAAGTTGTGTATAAGCAATGAGGTATATTATTATATATAGAACCAACATTGGCGTTCTAAGGATGGGACATAAATATCGGTTAATTACGCTGTGAGATGCCACGGAATAATATTTTACTCGGATCTTGCGAGGAATTAGACTGTATTTATATAACTCAATATGTACAAGGCAGAAATTTTTTCATAAAACTTGTACAGAATTTCTGTTAAAATTTATTAAAAAAAACATTCTAATTAAGATTAGAACATTTTTCGCTTCACTATGAAGCTTTAAAATAACCAATGTGTCAAAAAAAGTATGCGAACATTTTAAATTATTCAAAATTAACACAGATTTCAAAAGTACAATCTTTAAAAGCAGTCAATATATGTTTGCACATAATGTAAAGCTCAACGAAATTATTTTCAACATATAGCTTCTTTATATGATGAGATATATTGATGTAAAGTCATAAAATTCGTTTTAAATTAATCATTAATTTTATCAATAAGAAAAATAATTTGATAAAAAGATCATTGCCTATTTACTAGTCATAACCATATAGGAATAAGGATCTATTTCATTGTCACTATTTACAAACAAATTATAAAGCAAACTCATCGATTCCTCGCCTACATATTTTAGCAAATGAATAGACCAATGATATCAACACTTTTAATGTAACGCCGATTCCTTGCCTACATGGTTTAACAAATGAATAGACCAATGATATCAACACTTTTAATGTAACGCCGATTCCTTGCCAACATGGTTTAACAAATGAAAAGACCAATGATATCAACACTTTTAATGTAACGCCGATTCCTTGCCTACACAGTTTAGCAAATGAATAGACCAATGATATCAACACTTTTAATGTAACGCCGATTCCTTGCCTACATGGTTTAACAAATGAATAGACCAATGATATCAACACTTTTAATGTAACGCCGATTCCTTGCCAACATGGTTTAACAAATGAAAAGACCAATGATATCAACACTTTTAATGTAACGCCGATTCCTTGCCTACACAGTTTAGCAAATGAATAGACCAATGATATCAACACTTTTAATGTAACGCCGATTCCTTGCCTACATAGTTTAGCAAATGAATAGACCAATGATATCAAGACTTTTAATGTAACGCTGATTCCTTGCCTACATAGTTTAGGAAATGAACAGACCAATGATATCAACACTTTAAATATAACGCTGATTCCTTGCCTAAATGGTTTAGCAAATGAATAGACCAATGATATCAACACTTTTAATGTAACGCCGATTCCTTGCCTAAATGGTTTAGCAAATAAATAGACCGATGATATCAACACTTTTAATGTAACGCCAATTCATAGTTTATAAATGAATAAACGAATGAAATCTACACGTTTAATGTAACAAATTCGATTTTTTTATTCGATCGTATTTTTCTCAGTATTTTTTTCCTGTTTCAAGATATTATTTCTGATAATTCTAGTATATTATTATTTTTATCCAATTGTTAAACCACCTTAATATGAACAAATAATTTTTTTGTAACCATATATTACTTTTTAAAAAAATGCTAACATTTCAATGTACCCAATGTTACTATGTAGCACTATGGGCGTATAAAAGTGTAAATAAAATATCTATATTGCGGAAAAAATTTAATTTTTATTGCAGTAAAACTCAAAGGCCGTGAGCTCGGGTAAATTGGTAAACATTTTTATTATTATTTTCAAGTCGCAACGCCATTTCCATGGCGAATCTTGATGATTTTAAAACTTTTCTTATATGGGTATACATTTTATTTATTTATTTTATTAATACACGATTTAGAGGGTAAATATGGTTTTTGTGATATTTCATCTTCCATGCTAGGGATGACTAGGATGATGGTTTTTGTGATATTTCACCCTCCATGCTAGGGATGACCCTGTGTTATGGCGGGTGAATTTTACAGTTTGTACAGAATCTATACATTATTATAATATGAAAAAGAAAAATAAGAAAAATGATGTAAAGCTAGTTTGGGTTGCAAGAAGAGAATGGAGAAGTTAGAGAATTATAAGGAGATGAAAAATTTGAGAAATTATTAGTAAATAGATCACACTAATTTATTATGTACATACTATACCGCTAAGTTAGGGAATAAGGATATATAGTGTTTTGTCTGAAAGGTGATTAAATTGATAGAGTGTTCAATGAATGGGTATTGTAGTTGTAATGTATTCTGTGTGTAAGGATCCATTTCGTAATTTGTATAATAATGCGATTTGTTTCTACATTGCAATTTACAATCAAGAAAAAAATTGGAAACGATGAAGTGTTAAGACTCGGGCTTAGCCGGGTAGTATCAAATACACCAGCATCACAATGAGACAAAAAATTAATTTAATATAAATTGTCTTCATTGTATCCAGAGCAAACGTCTTCTTTACAATTTAATATCCACACAAAGGAAAATTGAACACGCAGCTTCTGAATAAAGAATGAGCTCTTTAACTAATTTGAATTTCGTTTTCCTGTTGCATAAAACGCGAAGTACAAAACAATATTTTTGGTGATACTGACATTTATACGGTTTTTTTTCCAAAGAGCATAATAATTTTGTATTCCTTTTAAATATATTTGCCCGAATTTGAGAACGTTTGTGCCACTTTTGAAATTGCCTGCAAATGAAAGTCATATTATGCACTTGAATGTAGGTCTTCAAATTGATTATAATACAATGAATCGTTTGAGAAAAATTGCATTTTTTCGCAAAATGTCTAAAAC
Organism: Hesperophylax consimilis; assembly: GCF_061612785.1. Taxonomy (NCBI): domain Eukaryota; kingdom Metazoa; phylum Arthropoda; class Insecta; order Trichoptera; family Limnephilidae; genus Hesperophylax; species Hesperophylax consimilis. The sequence goes on from NC_142850.1 coordinate 4,517,664, forward strand.
ATTGATTAAATAATTTTAGTAACATTATATTCCATTGAGTTAAAATGTCAAAAAACTCGATTAAATAATTTTAGAAACATTATATTCCATTGCGTTAAAATGTCTAAAACATTGATTAAATAATTTTAGTAACATTATATTCCATTGCGTCAAAATGTCTAAAACATTGATTAAATAATTTTAGTAACATTATATTCCATTGCGTTAAAATGTCTAAAACATCGATTAAATAATTTTAGAGACATTATATTCAATTGCGTTAAAATGTCTAAAACATCGATTAAATAATTTTAGAGACATTATATTCCATTGCGTTGCAATAGCAAAAACATCGAGTAAAATAATTTTAGTAACATGATATTCCATTGCGTTACAATAGGAAAAACCCCTATTAAATAACTTAAGTAACATGATATTACATTGTGTTACGACGGTAAAAAAATCAATTAAATCATTTTAGTGACATGATATAACATTGGTTACGACAGCGAAAACATCAATTAAATACAATGGCAAAAACCAAAAAAGGGGAGGAGTTATAGTGGGAAATTTGGAAGTAAGTACCTGGCTCTTCAGATCTTTTCACCAAACATGGCAAAAGAAATTTTAAGCCACGTTTCGATTCTGAGCGGTGGTCTTAAACCAGGGTGATACTAAGAGGGTCTTCCACTCCTGAACGTACCGCTTATATTAAATAACACATTTAAAAAAATAGAATATATTAGCCCACACCTATATTTGAACCCGTGACCATTGGATTCGTAGTCGAAGATCTTAAACGCAGTATTTCATAAATTATTTTTCAAAATATTATCAAATAAAATACCCATCTCATTCGCGTTTCGAGATTCGCATTTTAAATCTTCTTCAAGCCATCCTTTGTGATAGTTCTTAATCTTTTTTAAAGTTTGTTGGCATCTGTAAAAAAATCAAATATTGTAAAGTAGTAACTCGCTTTGGCATGCGCTCAACTATGATATCAATATTTGTATGCATTTAATCAGATTTCTCGATCATTGGATTCGCTTCTCCTAGTTCTGTTCATTTTTTCAATGGAAAAGTAAGCAAAGATTTCTTTATATATATCTCTTTATACCTGGGTGTTTTTGGAATTCCCTTATATTATAGATAAAATTCTTGCAGCATAGTAACATTTGTTTATCTCTCATTTTAACAACAAAACCAGCAATAAAAATGTCAGTTAACGCCAAACGCAAAAACAACCATAAACTTAAAGTAAAAGCTTCTACAAACGCCATATGTCTTTTACATGTCCGGCTGATCTGGACAGCACAGATTGGCGATCCGTGGCAGCGTAGGATTACGTTTCTTGTGACAAATGTGTTTTTGAATCACCTATTCTCATAGAAAACGTTTGCATTGTAAGTTGTCCAGATATCTTAATGCGTTGCGTACGTTGTGTGTGTGTGGGCGCAGTGTGTTACTAACTTAACTGCACATATGCATTGCACTGATTGTTCAGTAAAAGTATCTTTCAATAGGAACGACGGGAAAGCATCGAGAGTATTTATCATTCTCCTCTACCGCCCAATATCCGCGTCATCTTCTAGATTTTCTTTGAACATGTGACCCGGATATATGTTCCTGAACTACTAGTACCGTGTCATTAATTAACACAGGAGGATATTACTGGATCCTCTTCGGCTTTTTACATTTATTTAGTTACAGTATGTTTATGTAATAGTTCAACAAATACAAAATAATGAATACAGATGTAGTACATTTAACATAAGCTGCATAACATCACATAGGTATTGATATCACATAGGTATTTATAACTAGGAAAACCAGAAATTTTACAATATAAAGTGTATTAAATTGTTAAATTTTGTCTATGAAAGAAGTCAACTTGAGTACAATTCTCCTGTCTGGAACCCACATTATAATATACAAGTACAAGCTGTTGAAATAATACAAAACAAATTCTTGCGTTTTATAAATTTTAAAATGGATATTCCAGCAATTATGTGGAACTACAACACTCTGTTAAATTATATGAATATGCTCAAATTGTCATACAGAAGAATTTTCACTGACTTGGTAATTCTATATAAAATTCTAAATGATTTTGTTGATAGTCCGGTATTGCTAGAATTGATAAGGTTTCGGATTACACAACGTAATACTACATAGAATTCAGGATTTATTTCAGTGCAGAAATTCTGGGACTAACTACGATATGTATTCCTCTTTGCTCAGAATACTAATGGAGGCAAAAAATTATACCAAGTCAGTGGACATCTTCAATTTATCTTTAAACAAATATAAAATGTTGTTAATGAAGAAATTATATTATGTACAATAAATAATGTATATTTCTTAATATTCTCATGTAAAAACCCCGAACAACCTATATATATTCGAAAAATACTAATACTATGATACACATTGATTTAAATACTCAGGTATGAAATAAACCTGAAATAGTAAATAAAACAAAGTGTAACATCTAAGAGCAAGCACGTATGTACACATGTATGCGTATAAAATAATAATAATAATGTATATGTAGCACAAACAATTAAAAAATACGATTACAGGTCAGGTTTGGAATATTACAAGACGAGTGTTTTTAAAAGAAGAAAAGTAACGAAGTTTATAATTGTTATGAAATGGGATTTAAATTACTTGCCTTCGAAAGATTAGCAAATTAAATATGCAACAGAAGTGGCTGTTGCAACTGCCTTTGTAAATTGCAACAACACTAGGTAAATTGCCTATGCAAAATATGTATGTATTTTTATTTATAAAAAAGACGAACATTTTCGGGTTACGAATAACCTGAAAACATTTTAAAACCTTCTATTACCATCACAGTAAGCGGAAAATGTTGCTTTTCTCGTGATATAGGGCTTAGCCTGCCAAGGATTTGAACTCACGACGCCTTGGAGTGAAACAGACGCGACGTAAACTCATTCACCGACCGGGCAAATTATAAAATGAAATTAAAAATTAAAAGAAAAAAATTATCACTACTAGCTGTATCCCGACACGCGTTGCGGTGGTTCAGTCTCAGTGCAGATAGACAAACAATAGCGCATGTTTCTTTTACTTCCAACAGATGGCGTAGTTTAAAAAAACATGATGTTATCTGCCACAGGTGACATTTATGTAATATAAAAACGCACACGTATTCAAATGCAACATTTTGTCAAAATTTCAAAGCAATCTGATTTCGAATAAATTTATCAAATTTAAATTTTTATATATATAGTTTGAGTAGTGGTAAACTATACATTTCAGCAAATTATTTATGAATATTTCGTCCCATCACTAATACAGAATCTCTAAACATGTTTAGTTACAACATTAACAGATCTAATATATAGGATATTATTATAAGGGATATTAACTAGGATATAATTGATATTTCGAATAGGAATATTTAGCTCAAGAATAATAAGTCCAAGAAAAGTATGCTGTTCCTGTTGGAAAGAACTTTATAAAAAGGGGACCATATGGGCAAACTATGACAAACCTGACTTCTTACTTAGGAAGTCTAAGTTGTTTTCAAACATTCTAGCAACCTGCACTTGCAGTTCCTCATATGAAACCAAATTCAAAGAAATTGATTCAAGATTTTAATAGAATGTTGGCGTGATTCTACATTTGTTTTTTATTCACATCTTAAAATATATATATACACACTGATTCATTTACAGTGATTTAGTTAAGAGATCAGATTTTAACTACAAAAGTTACTTAGATTTGCAGGCAGCGGCGAACTGTTTAAATAATATCTTTTTGCTAACTAATGAAAGGAATCATTCACTCTGGATTGGTGAATATTAGAAAAAACCTTTATTCCACTAATAGTACACTCTGTCTAGATGAATTATGTATGTGGTTTGTTTGTAAGTCGTTTAAAACCCACGTATTTTTGCAAAAACAAATGATAAAATTCACATAAAATGTTGTGACCACCAAACCACAAACCGAAATCCAAACAACTTTCAACTTGACGAATGCACGATGATGCATTGTTTTATTTCAAAATGGCGGCTTTGTAATACGAGTATTTTTCCTGCATTGGCTCTGCGTAAAATAATTTCCTTCAGGGCCTATGTCATCTTTAGGTATGCTGTGTGGAGGGTAACATATATTTAAAATATAAATATAATCAATATTTGAATTTGAAGTAAACAAATTCTCGCCCTTTCAAAATTAATCATATTTTTAATCTCAGTATGTTTATATGGTAATATCATTCGGTTTTTTGATAAAGTTGGACGGCCTGATACCTACATAGAGAAGCTTCTAGTTTGTTCGTTTGTTGATTGTTTTCAATTGTTTTCCTAGGTAATCTGGTTTGCTCTCGTCAGCTCTCGTGCTCTCTTCTCGTTCCCTGCCCTGGTGTTGGTCCTTGCCGCCTTTGCCTTCGACATTTTTGGAAATCGACGTGAGCTTATTTTACAATAATTTATTATATGTTGCTTTCGTCGATCGGCGTGCGAACTGCGAATTTCCTGATTCGACGGAGAGGTTATGTCAGGTTATGTGAAAATGCGCTATTTACGCGCAGATTGTTTAAAATCTAAAAAGTTTATAAATAGCATTTATAATTATATAGTTGGCGGCATCATCATCTGAGGATGAGCTGTCCAACAGATCCAGCAATAGGCGACAAGTATCATCCATTTCGAAAACGTGCTCAAGGTGTCAGTAAGTAAAGTTGTCACTTTGACAGATGAAATTATGTTCCTCGGCCGCTCTCGAATTCAACTGACCCCCTCTCCTACCATAGGAAGAAATATTTGATAGCGTCGTGTGTCGGTAGAAAAGATGATGCGCTGTACATTAACTTTTGATGTGAGCTTTGCGTGTGGCAGCAGCTTTACAGCCCAATTCACTGTGAGACTTTTCTGCGCGGAGGCCTGAAGTGTAATCACATGAAATGTGACATGTATAATAATAAAAACTTCTAAGCGATGCAATAAACAACATATTATTATAAAGCACTATACGAAAATGTATCTTTAGAAATCCATTTTATATAATAATAACAACAAATACCTACATAAATGTTTGACAATAGATGGGAGCTATTTTTTTCACATAGATCCTATTGACAAGGGGGTTTCTCCGGGAATGCCGCTGGTTTTCAGCAGTGCCTTATTATATGGTAAACAAAAGATGAAATATTTAAAAGCCATCACCACATTATAATATATATTATAATGAGTAGAGAATAGTTATCATGTCATGCGAAATCAATAAATATACCTGCACAAAACTAGTGGTTATGGCGAAATGTCAGATGGGTAGATACGCAATGATTATTATACTGTAAAAATGTATTATATTTATCGTAACGTACAAATGAACACAATTAATAATTTTATATACTTACTTGGAAGCTTTAACTCCACGACCGGCTGTGATTTGGCCCAAATAAACGTTTGGCCTATACACCTCTCTCATCTAAACCGACCATCTCTCATCTAATAGAAAGAGATGCACCATAGACATTGCGGTTATATACAAGCCACGACACAGGTGACGTCAAAATTCTTTCGACCAATCGTGGAGCGTATTCAGTTTATTGCTATTTAATGCTTTTTCGAGAACGTTTAACTAATTCTAAGAATAATAATATAGAAATATATTTATATATTTAGAATCGATATTTTTTGATCTACATGAACATATTTTTTATAAATCAAAATATTTTTCACTCAACTTCCTTATTACCTTCAATCGCTTGTGCAATGATTTTGGTAGACAAGTATGTGGATCGCAATGTACTAGCGTTAATATCACCATGTCATCAGCATAGCTTACATGGTACACTGTTTTGTCGTCAGTGAGACGTGAAATCTCAGTACCTAGCAGTTAATAGTTGACTTAGTCCAACCAAATACATCTTACCGCCGTAACTTGCAATATGTAGGTATACTATGCATCTCCCTGTGCAAAGACCGCGCATTACGCTGTAGAGTTTAGAGTTAGGGTTTTGTACATGTATATTAAAAATTATACATAACTAAACTGCCTCAGAAACAATCTCTTGTATTTTTATGCGATAAATTGAAGGCGTCCAGTGACTCGGGTACAATTATTTCCCTCCATAAGTATTCTGAGCAATAAGAAATACATAATATGGTAGTTAGTCCCAGAATTTCTGAACCGAAATACATCCCGACTTCTAGTAGTACGTAGTGGAATTTGAAATCTTATCAATGCAATTTTATATAGAAATACCAAGTCAGTGACAATCCTTCTGTGTAACAATTTAAGCATATTCATTACATTTAAAAGAGTGTTGTTGTTCAAGAGAATTATCGGAATACCCATTTGGAAAAGTAAGAATTTATTCTGTATTCTTTCAATAGCTTGTACATGAATATTGTAATGTGGGTTCCAGACGCTACAATGTACTCAAGTTGACTTCTAACAAAGGAAAAATACATGATGTCCGGAGGAAAAGTGCACAAACTTCGGGAAGTGATTTTACATGATGGTAAAACGCGTTTTTTCCATACAAAAATATTTTTCCATGGAATAATATAATTTGTACCTAAAAATTACCTTAAAACGTTGAAATTTCGAAAAAAGTTATTATCATGTGGAATCACCTCCATAAGATTGTTCACTTGAACCCCGGACACACTGTCTAACAGTTTGATATATATAAAATTATTGAAATTTATGGTTTACCTACTTACAAATTCGAAACTTTGTAAGCCCTTGTTAGATATTTCCGCTATGTGGTTAACAAATGAAAGATTTGATTGAAAAGTGATTCCCAGTTCTTTAATTTGTTTTAAGATCTCCAGAACATTGTTATCAATATTATAAGATCACTATATTAAGAAAGTCTGTTTTCTGTCTGTTTTACCAAATTAACATTTTGTTTATATTATCGTGAAGATTATGAGTGGTAAATATTTTCTGCAATTCAAAAAAATGTGAAGTCATCAGCAAAAGGCGAGATTCGCTACTCGAATGGTGAAACTGTCATTATTCTCTGAATTATTTTGTTTAGGTCTATCAACTGATTTTCAGTTAGCAATGTCATTTCACCTGAATAACGAAATTAGAAATATTCATCAAACACTAAGAATATAAAACAATACGCCATATTTTTCATATAATTATTTTTTTCCAAAAAACAAAGAAGATTGCCGCAAGAAAATACAACTACCAAATTTAATATTTAAATTTCATTAAATGAAATTTAATCTTTTCTTAATAACTTTGTGGGGTCATTTTGATAATATTTAAATTGAAACTTTGTTTACACCACTTTTAATCAATAATAATCAACATGATTCAAAGCCAATGACTTCTTTGCCAGAATAATTTAAAATTAACGAATTTAAAAATAGATAAGTATAGACAAATAAGTACATATTTAATTCATTATAATTATAAAAAAAAACAATTAAATTATCATAAAATAGTTAATTATTAAATGTACTTATTTAGAATTTTTAAGTTTATTTATAAAATAACACATTTATGTTTAAAACGTAAAGTTTTATAATTCAACCTAAAATAATCAAGAAGTAACTAAGATGTATAAATAACAAAAATAAAAATATTAATAAATATTCGATTTTGTGTGCACTCACTCTTACGCAAAGTAATTGATGTTTTCCAAATGCAAACCAAGATTAGGTCATTAAGAGGTCGCAACAAATTTTTTGTTTGTTTTCAGATTGAAATACGTTTCAAACCAACGATCTTCAATAAATAGACACCTTGACGGCCTCAGTTTTCGAGGAGTAAGGCGTCTAGCAATTCATAGGTCGCGGGTTCAAATCCCGGCGTGCGCAAGTAAATTTTATTTTACGAAAATTCGTTATTTCAAAATGTATCAATAACAAATAATATATGGTATACTTGTGGTACGTTCCAGAATGGAAGATACTCTCAATATCGCCTTGTTGCAAGACAACCATTCAGAATTGAAACTATTCTTCAGATTGCTTTAGCCGTGTTTGGTGACCAGATCTGAATAGCCAGGTAATTTCACTTCTTCTTCTTCCTCATCTCCTTTCTCTCCTCATTACCTTCAGCCTCAAAACATACCCCAATCGGGATACCATAGTTTCACTGTCTACAGACAGTTGGGAGCAGTTGGGACTCTTGTGCGGGATTCATATACAAATAAGGTAGGTACTTGCATACATTTTCGAAGTTTAACAATCTTCAATAAATAGGCACCTGTTATCAAAAGTCCAATGTTAATTGACCGAAAATTACAATCATTTAAATACATAATAAATTTATATTTTATGGGGTAGTTCGTAGCATCATCTTGTTTTCATGGCTCAAAAGATTGTCTTGTTTCATTATTAGTGCAAGAATTTAATAAAATCCGAGATATGCGTACGTTTTATATTAAAACGTGGTCCAATACACGTGTTTAATATAGGATATAATATATAGTCGCCAGGGACTATAAAGGCCGGGCCGTAAACCGCGGGGGAAGGTGCCCCTGCCTAAATATAAAATTCACGACCCTGCGAAGATCTGTATAACATTTTATACCACGTTTTGACGGGCCAATGTAAATTTTAATTGAATCGGTGATAATTTATTCCCTCCACATGGACCTTCTTTTGTACCAGACCTACTCTGTACTAACCACTTGACTTTTATTATGAAAGTTTAATTAAATAACACAATTCGGTCTTTTCGGAACAATCTAAGTCGGTTACTTGCTACAAAGGAGGCGATAACCTATGGAGGACGCTTTTTTGTTTTTCTTTTTTCGTAGGAACTAATCGCGTTCATTTCATTTTTGGATACTGAAAATATATATCGACTTGCCACACTGAGACAACTCGCGGCCTTTATCAGTTGTCGCACCGGATACGTTGAGTAGTAAAGTTCCACATAGAATTGTTATTATTCCGTGTTCACCTTCTGTGTTTCAATAAAAACAAACTATCAAGCGATATTTATCTTAATTTATCTCTCTACTAGACCAAGACCTTATAATTTCTATGCGAAAGTTTTACCCCTCAACCACAGAGGCAGGCGACCATTACGCTTGTAATATCCAGCCATTTTTTGAGAAAATTCATATAAAAATAAGATCGTTTTCTATTTTTTTATACGAACACAGTTTCTCTTTTTTGTTCAAGTTACGAGAAAACCCTTTAAAATCCCACCCACAACATTGTCCAAAGAGTCGTAACCGTTCGGAGCGGGTAGGACTATGGTAAGAAATGGTTGGGGAGTAGGTTAATGCAACTAAAGCTATTTCAATATCTTGACGGCCTACCTGGTCAAGGGGTAAGGTTCTCGACTAGCAAAACAAAGGTTTTGGGTTCAAATCCCGACATGCACAATTAAATTTTATTTGATTAATTTGTGTAATTTCTCAATTTCAATAATCCAGAGCGAAAGATACTTTCATTATTTTGACCGTGTTTGGAGACAAGATCTGAATAGGCAGGTTCTTTCTTCTTCGCCATCTCTTTCCCCTCCATACTACATTAAGCCTCACAACACACAACAATTGGAGATGCCATAGTCTCACTGGCTCCAGACAGATGGGACTTTTGTGCGGTATTCACATATAAAATAAAATAAAGTAACCGTGTAACGTTTCGATATTGGAGGTAGGATTATTTTCATGCATAAAAATAAAAAAAATCCTTACATAGAAATGATCATATCCTCCTATATGCACCTCCACTCCCAGTTGACAAAGAAAGAGGAAGAAATTTACTGTTCCCGGGCACTGTACAATTTTTTTTTTCAACACGATATTAAATAATATATTCTCATAATGAGCAACCTTATTTTGAATGATACTTTGTGCGAAGTTCAACTTCCATTGGTCCGTGCTTTTTACCTAGAGTGGGGGGATACGAACAACTTTAATTAATATTTCTGTTTGGGATTGTTATGACAAAACGGGCAGACGTATAATCCGGCCAACATGATGGACACGAGAATAATCATTTAATGTTTTCAGAAAAACCTATATATTTTTTGCGCAAATCCAAAAAAGCAGAATAAATTATTTTGTATTGGTGACGGATTATGTACAATAGGGTGTATCGAAAAAAACTATTTTTGAAATTAAAAATTGCAAGTGTATACCACAAATGGCCGAATTAAAAAATATTTAGGTCTCCCGTGGGAGGAACGATAAATCTAAAAAGAATGACCATAATAATTATTGATTTTTCAAGTGACAAACTATTATTGGTAGGTATTATTGTTTGACATATGTAGTTGGTTTTGCTATGAAAAAAATAGCCGCTACGGGACGCCTGGCACAAGTAATTTACAAACATTGACATTGATTTTTATTGAAGAAAGTGAAAATGATAGTAAAGAATTGTTTATATTTTCGATAGTTGTTGTGTTCGTACAAACAGGTCTCCAACTCGTCTCGGAAGGAGTTAAAAAATAAGTGGTTCTTTTAGATTAATCAGGGATTTATTAATATTCCGCGTATTATAATGGTGACTCGATAGTCGACCTAACTAGTAGCTGTCTAATTGGAATCTGAAACGGTAAGTTTCTTTGAGAGCCTTCCCACTGGCCCTGGCGACTACTGGCCACTGGCTCCATCTTGCGGACTTCCACGCAAGCTCTATGCACTGCCATCTGTGCGTGCATTTATGAAGCTCTGACTTCCCAACAATAGTAACACAGTTATATTATATTATTAAAATATACACAAAGAAACATATTACAAATTGAAAATGCATCATCATTTAGTGTTGATTTAGTGAGAATATAAGCAAGTATGCTTTGTCGTACTGTGCAATACCATCATCCCGTGTTGCCACGCTTGCTATGCTAGTGTCGGTTTTACCCCCTTAGGCGCGTCAAAAGATGTTTCACATCAAAAAATATTTGAAAAATGATTTTTTTAATGAAAATTATAAGCTTTAGGTCTCTTGCGAGTTATGAGTGAACCCAAATGTTCAATTTTAAGTGATATTGTGGGTTTGTAAAGACAATTTTTTATCAACTTCAACTTTTGAATTTACAAAACACCAAAATTTCGATGCAACTTAATATATTATAATATTAAACGGGGGATTAGGATCACAGTGGCCTAAATGCCATTATCGTATTTAATAGTGTCACGAAGCTCTATCTCGTATACATGGCCGTTTGAGAAAATCAGTTGGGCATATAAGTTGGCCGTACCGTTAAGCATTTGAGCATTCCTCTCTTTATTTTCGTTTCGTTTTTCCTGAAAAAAAAAACAATTTCTAAAAATAGTAAAAATCAATTAAAAAAAAAATTAAGGAAAAATCAATTTAAATAAAAAATTACCTGGGTTGTAGGTGTAGGTATATTTTCCAATGTTTTTTGTACTGAATATGTTATCTATTATTTAGCTAGCGGCACAGGTTTACTCGTAATTATTTCACCTTCATACATTTTACGTGGAAATTATCAACAACTATGTTTGCATAACCTACTTTCGAATATAATATTTTTGAAGTAAATATAATATTTTGTAGTTAGGTACCCTTTTTATAATAAAATAATATTATCATCGAAATTTTTCATTTCCGTTAAAAATTCATGGTAACCGGACAACGCAACATGATGATATAAAGTCTTGAAAAGTGATGAAACAAAAACCAGGTTACTTGGCTTAGGTATGTAGATTAGTTTTTTTTTCATCGCTTTTAATTACTTTCTATCACTTTTTAATGATGTGTTGAGATATTATGGAAGCAAAATGCATGATGTATAACTGTACCTTTTCCGCCAATAGAGCAATGAAAAAACTTTATTTAGTTCAAAACGTAAAGCAAAAGTAGGTACCTGTTACATAATTTATTAAAATCCTGATAAAAAACCTGAGGGCACGCTATTTTCTAACCATCTATCAGTATATTCACAATATATCTTAACACGTGTTCACGCAGTTGCGCTTATCCTAATAAATATAAAGACGAAATGCGAAAATATCAGCGTTTTTAGGAACACATGTTCCGAAATCCCCATAACATTCTGTCAATTCATTCATTACAGACTGCAGTCCCATTTTTAACATGCATTCGAACAATTTGAATTAAAAAATAAATAAAAAATATTCTTTTTTTAAGAATTGCTATATTATTTATATCAATTAGTTTTCTCTGTGTATTTACGTTTAATGTTATTTTTTAATAATATTTTAGAAATTTGTAGAAAGAAACCTTACAAATTTTTTAGAAACCTCCAAAATATAATGAATGCATACATATCTTTCAGTAGATAAAATTTCCCTGATTTCATTTGCCAACCAGCCAGTATAAAAAATATAAATTTGCATGGGATGTATTTACCAAGTACCTACCTAATTTCTGAAAAAAATGGTTTAAATTTTCATTACGTTGATGTAAAAAAAGTCCCTTATAAAATTATCATTTCAAATAGGATTTTTGTTCGGTCGCAGAAATATTATTTGGGTCCCTGTTTTTTTGTAGAAATGAAAGCAAGAAAATCACTTAGGGCATAAAATATGATTATAATTTACCTGTTGAGTCCTTTTCTGTAAAAATGACCCTTATTATTTGTGAACAATCCTTTCATGTTGGCCATGCATCACCCGTGTAACAAATGGATTTAAATGGATTCGCTAATGTGCCCGACTCCACCCTTGGAATTTTACGTTTGTCATAAAGATTACTCCTGCTACACCCCTTATCGCCCGCTTCCAGGGGAGGAGTCGTTAAATTTAACTCTCGTCATTTCATCATTTTTGTAATTTTTTTGTATTTTTAGCTCTCACAATTTTCCGAGGGGCGGTCATATTCTGAAAACTATTTTTAAAAAAGGTTTAGTTTTTTTAAATCATCATTATGTTATAAATTCTTTTTGAGACTCAATAAGTGAGTGAGTTAGTAAGTTGAGCGGTTCAAAACGTCGGGTACCTGGTGTAACCCAGGCGTTACAGGTGCCATCTTTTCTAGTTTCTCAATAATCTCGTATAAGTGCTTCAGAAAGAAGTGAAGTGAGAAAATGGTGCAGGTTAAGGAAATATCTTATATTTTGGATATCCGCTAACTACAAGAAAAATAAATGCATTCCAACAGAACTTTCCAACAAATTCCAACAGAAGCACGAGGGTGTGATATTATCTGTGAAAATAATAATTGTATAGTGTTTATGATAGTATTTGATTTTTTCATAATTTAACGTAAAATAAATTATTTAATAACTTACTTATTTAAGATTACTCATTAAAATTTTATTAATAGTCCATTACAATTCGTGAGTCGTGTTAGTTATTGATTTAAAATGGTTTTCTTCATCTCTCCACACACTTTATTTATATCCGTGTTTCTTCCTATTTAGTATTTTTTGTTATTATTACTCAAACCTGCATCATTAGTAAGGATAAGGTAAACTTACTACTCATAACCGCATCATTAGTAAGGATTAGATATAAGTATTACTCATACCTGCATCATCAGTAAGGATTAGGTACAGTTATTACTTATACTTGCATCATTAGTAAAGATTAGGTACAATTATTACTCCTGCGTCGTTAGTAAGGATTAGGTGCAATTATTACTGATTCTTGCATTATTAGTAGGGATTAGGTACAATTAATAATATACCAGCATCACTAGTAAGGATTAGGTACAATTATTACTCATACCTGCATCATTAGTAAGGATTAGGTACAATTATTACTCATACCTGCATCATTAGTAAGGATTGGGTACAATTATTACTCATACCTGCATAATTTTTTTTAAAGAATGAAAAACATTCCCGTGTTACGAATAACCTGACAATATTTGAAAATCTCCTACTACCACCACAGTAAGCTGAAAATGTTGCTTGTATTGCGATGGAGGACTTAGCCAGCCGAGGAATTGAATTGAGGAACACACTACGCCTGGGTGGGACCCAAACGCGATGTCAACTCGGCCACCGACCGGTCAAAAAGTCCGGATTAGGTACAATAAACTCATACCTGCATTATTAACAAAGCTGAATTCAGAATAGGCCCGCTTTCCAAGCTTTCCTGAGTAGCGGATGCTGGCGACGTGTATTGTCACCATTTGTCAACAGAATGTATTACCTATTTGTCCGATCGACCTGTTCGTCCGCTTCAGATACTCTTGCAAGGTATTAGCCGATTCGTGACTAATAAATCGCCGCCCAAACGAACATCAATCACTTTTAGGATGTTTATCTATCAATTAGTCCCTGAAGACACGTAGGAAATCCCGTTTCGTCGTTTATCTGTTACAAAGGGAAGCGTTTAATTGCCGGTGGTTTGGTAAAAATTAAAACCCTTGCAAACGATGTTTGTTGAGCGAACATTATTTTTAGTAACGGAATAATATTTAGTTTTTTTTTAAAGGTGGCAATTGTCTAATTTATTTATAACATTTTTTTTTTTTTTTTTTTGTATTAGGCAATTCACCCTAAAGAGAGTGCTTTGTGCCGATTGGGTTAAGATATATGGTTAAACTGATGTGAATTATCTATAAGGGGACTGGACATATCATATATTAAAGTCATTCAAATCTATAAACTTATAAAGAATAGAATATACGCGAGAGTTGTTGAGAGACAGCAAATATGGAATACTAAGGGGAGACTGGTGGGTGATTTTAATAAGCAATCGATACATGCCTTTGAAAGAATAATGGTTTTTACAATTAAAGAAGACATGGTCAAGAGTCTCATCCTCCACACCACACTGGCATAATGAACTTTCGAGTACCCGAATTTTAAACAAATGAGTTGCTATAGAGCAGTGGCCAATTCTCATTCTCGAGATACAGGAAATAAATCTTTTGGACTTTTTTATTCCGTGGAACCAGGGTTTACTTGGAATATGATTTTGTATTCCAGCATAGAAAGATCCAGTTTGAGTTTTCGTGACTGTCCAATTTTCTTCCCAGGAACGAGACATGTTGGATTTAAGAATAGAGAAGACGTCAGAGACAGGAATTTTAAAATCTAAAGGAATAGAACCAGATACAGTTCCAAGTTTAGCTAGAGAATCAGCTTGCTCGTTACCCTCAATTCCTAGATGGCCAGGCACCCAAACCAGTATTGTCTCAAACATAGATTCGTTTAAAGAATCGAGGATGTTTTTAATATTACAAATAACATAGTCTTCTGGACTTCGAACGATATTAGAGGAAATTTTTAATACTGCACTTAGAGAGTCAGTACACAGTAAGGCTCGACGAATATTGAGGAGGGATTTGAATTAAAGCTTGTTCAATTGCGAAGCATTCTGCAGTAAATATGGAAATTTCTTTAGGCAATTTATAAGACTGATTAACATTGAATTCAGGAAAATATACCGATGCGCCACATTCTTTGTGGTCGGATTTGGAACCATCTGTGTATATGAGGGAAAATCCAGGAAACTTTGAAAATATAAAGTTTTAGGATTTTACTTACTTATGTGTTTTGGGTTAAAACAGATCCTAAAGGACTCTCAATATCAGAAGGTTGTTTTTAATAAAAGAATATTGAAATTCACTGAGTTTATTTGAACACATTGTTATACGCGACAATAAAATTTACATGGACGATTCTAGAATGTAGACGGTAATCTAAAAGGCACAACCAGTCGGGTCCAGCGGGAAATCAAGAATAATTCGGTCGGCTCACTGGCGGACCGTTGTGTTGAACACAGAATGTTGCCATAATCAGGAAATTAAATTAATAATTATTTTGTGCTGTTTGCTGTCAGGTCGCTGGTAGGTACCGTCTACATACTTCGCCCCCAGTTGTTAAACGATATATAAAGTAAGAAACATATAGTAGTATACATGATTTAAAAAGAAAAAAATTATAAAGTTGAGAACTTGTCAGTGATTATAACACACAATTGTACATTTTTAAATTTAATACAACAGGAATTATTTTTTTTAATTATTTTCAACTGTATATCGAAATGTGTTATTTATTATCTCTACATATTAATGGAGATAGTAATATTAAACAAAATGAAACTGGGTAGTGTCCTCATCCAGTCTGGCATATTCCATTTTTATTTCCATTGTAAACTATTGTTATTACATATATGAAATGCCAAGTAATGTTTACACTTTTCTATAAACATTTGGATAGAATTATCACATAAATTATCACATGTTATATTATATTACTACATAAAAAATTTTTATCATCTGTGAATTTGATATTAAAAAATATAGCCTAAAAGTGCTTAAAATTATAGCTTAAAATTATACAAGGCTTCAACGCGTAAAGCGTAATTATTTTAAATGCAAGTTGCAATTTCTTCGCTATTTGCGGAATGGTGAAAGTATATAAAAAAAACTTAAAAACTATTAACGCTTGCGGAATATTTTTAAAATTATAAAAAACATGTTTGTACAGTTATATATTTTGGTAATATGTGATACATTGTTTTACATGAACAATATAAGACATATTATTAAGCTATTATATATTTAGGACATTAGCGTGGTGTGACATTTCTAAGTATAGGTATATAAGATTTGCTTATACATATCTAAGTACATAGGTTAGTTAGATCATTTATTTATTTTTTAGGAAAAGAAATGCCTTTTTATGCTTTAAACTGTCCTAATCTGTCTGGGAAATGAACTCTTCGACCAGATTTTGTGGTTCTGATTATTTCTGGTAATACTGGAACAGATGTAGGAACAGATACATTTTCTTCTGCAGGAACAAAAGCAGGTTTTAGGCGGTCTATTGTGACACGCTTAGGTTTTCCTTTTACAGTAATTAGGAATGTTTTTTCATTCCGTTCTTCCACCTTGTACGGGCCTTCGTACGGATTCTGCAGTGGTCTTCTTCCACCGTCAGTTCTGAGGAACACATGTGTCGCGCTAGGTAGGTCTTTGTGGACAAAAAACTTTCCTGTACCATGAACACTGGCAGGAGTTGGTTTAATGGCTTCGAACGTATTTTGTAGCCGTCCGATATATGTGTCTGGTTCCTCGCGTGGTGTTGCTGTGAAGAAATCACAGGGTAATTTAAGGGTTCTACCATAGGTTAATTCAGCTGGTGAACACTTCAGATCTTCTCGTACCGTTGCTCTCAAACCAAGTAGAACTAATGGGAGGCTTTCGACCCAATTTCGATCGCCACAAGCCATGAGAGAGGCTTTTAAGGTGCGGTGCCATCTCTCGATCATACCGTTAGCTTGTGGGTGGTACGCGGTGGTCCTAGAATGTTTTATTCCAAATTTTTCGGTTAGTTTTTTGAAGAGGCAGGACTCAAATTGTCTGCCCTGATCCGAACTGATGGTATCTGGGGTTCCGTGACGGGCAATCCAATGTGTTGTCAGTGCAGTAGCGACGGTTTCTGCAGTCATATCTTTCAAAGGGATTGCTTCGGGCCATCGTGTGTACCTGTCAATCATAGTGAGTATATATTGGTACTCGTTACACGCTGGGAGAGGTCGAACCAGGTCGATATGAACATTACGGAATCGATCCTCTGGTAGTAAATACGTTGCTAATGGTGCAACCGTATGTCGAGAGACCTTAGCTTTTTGGCAAGCTATGCACTGTTTGACAAAGTTTTTTATGTCTGTCGCCATGTTAGGCCAAACAAATCTTTGTTTTATGGTCTTTGTCGTTCCCAGGATGCCAGGATGGCAAACATTGTGTACACTTTCGATTACCTGCATTCGCATGCAAGCGGGTACGAATGGTCTGATATGGCCCGTTGATACGTCACACCATATTGAAGCTTCCGAGCCTGGAATCACCATTTGACATAAGGCGAGGGCGGTGTCATCTTTTGCCTTCATAAGTCCGTCGTCTTGACACTGCGCTTTCTCCATCTGCCTGTAGTCAATAGAAGTAGGGCTGTTAATCTCTTCGATTCGAGATAGTGCGTCCGCTACTATATTTTGTTCTCCAGAGATATGCCTGATGTCCGTTGAAAATTGGGCAATGTAATCCAACTGTCTCTCTTGACGTGGAGAGCTAGAGGCTCGCTTCTTGCAAAAAGCAAAGGTGATTGGCTTGTGATCTGTATAGATGGTGAAATTTCGACCTTCAATATGACTTCTAAAATATTTTACCGCTTCGAAAACACCAGTAAGTTCTCGATCGAAGGTACTGTATTTTCGCTGTGCTGGTGAAAATTTCTTGGAAAAGAATGCTAAAGGTTCCCAAGAATCGCCATTTGACTGTTGTAATGACGCACCCATAGCTATGTCGCTAGCATCAACCATTATAGCTATTTTAGCGTTGGTATTTGGGTGTGCGAGTAATGCTGCGTCAGCTAAGAGTTGTTTGCATTCGTTGAATGCGTCCGTCAGTTCTTGATTCCAAGTTATTTTCCTCTTGTCATTTTTCTTATAACCGGCAATGCAATCAAATAATTTAGTTTGAGTGTTGATAGCCTTAGGGAGGAATCTTCTATAATAGTTCAACATGCCTAAAAAACGTCGCAAGTCTTTTGCTGTTTTAGGTAATGGAAAATTTATGACGGCATTCACCTTTTCTTTGATAGGCGACATTCCTTTTTGTGTTATTGTGTGACCCAGGAAGTTGACTGTAGGTACGCCAAATTGGCATTTATTAATGTTGATTACTAGATCATATTCAGCAAGGCGTTTGAGTAATATTTCCAAGTGTTTTCTATGTTCTTCTTCATTTTTAGAAGCAATCAGGATGTCATCAAGGTATACGAAACAAAAGTCCAAATCTCTTGTCACAGCATACATAAAACGTTGAAAGCTTTGCGCTGCGTTTGATAAACCAAATTGCATGGATGTGAATTCGAATAATCCAAATGGTGTGATGATGGCAGTCTTCGGAATGTCTTCAGGTTCCACTGGTATTTGATGATAAGCCCTGGTCAAGTCAATTGTGCTGAATATGGTTGCATCTGCAAGTTTGTGTGCAAAATCATGAAGTTGAGGTATTGGAAATTTATCCGGGATCGTTTTAGCATTAAGACGACGATAATCGCCGCAAGGACGCCACTCGCCGTTGGGTTTTTTTACCATATGTAACGGGCTGGCCCAATTGCTTTTAGAATGCCTGCAGATCCCTTGTTCCATCAGATATTTGAATTCTTTCTTCGCCGCTTCCAGTAGGGCTGGTGCTAGCCTGCGGGCTCGTTCGGTAACGGGTGGTCCTCGAGTTTCGATGCAGTGGGTCACTGAGTGTTTTTTGGCATCTGATGTCTTCATGATAGGTCTTGTTAAGTTTGGGAATTTGTTTAGAATATCACGGTATTTTTGCGATGAAGAAATTGTGGAAATACCGGATGTAGGTCCCTTATGAGTTATTCCTTTTATGACTAATCCTGTTGACTGGTCTGCGATTGTTGACTTTTTTAAATTCACCGTTAGGTTGAAATGATAAAGAAAGTCTGCACCTAGGATTGGTCTTGATACATCAGCTACAATAAATCGCCATTTTAGTGCTCGGCGTAGGCCAAAATCGAGTTCTACAGTTCTTGTGCCGTATGTCTTGATGGGATTTCCGTTGGCACCATATAGTGTAGCTGGACAGTTGTCAGAAGTGATGTTATTTTTGTTGTATGACGGGTTTCTAGGAATGACAGAAACGTCCGCCCCAGTGTCCACTAGGAATTTTTGTCTAGTTTGTAGATCATAAACAAAGAGACGACATGTGTTACTCGGAATCTCGCACGTCCCTACTGAGAGGTTCCGTTGTCGTTTCCCGAATTTTTGTTTTTGAAATTACATGGTTGGTAACATCTAAAGGATTTTTCGCCATAACGTCTGTGGAAATGACATAATCCATCAGGATTCCTCTTGGGTGATCTACCGCGAGACCTGGACCTCGGCCTTCCAGCGGGATTCTGTTGTGATGAATTGTTGTAAGAGTAATTTCGACGTGGGCTCTGGTTTTGACGTCCACGGAAGTTTGTAAAGTTGTTATTTTGAGACATTTTTAAACGTGACACTTCATGTGTAAGGTCGGAAATTTGCTGTTGAAGTTGTAATAATATAGAATTTTCCGTATTTTCCTTTCTTGAGGTACCCGGTTTATTTTGATGGTCTACAGCACTGCATTCGGATGACTGGTAGACGTCTATTATTTTATCAGCCGCCAACGCTAGCTGATTCGTGTCATTGTCGGTTAAAGCTGACAGGATTGCTTGGACGTGTTGCGGTAAACGCTGCAACCAGAGTGTTCTCACTATAGCACTGTCCGCTAAAGCTGGTCCGGCAAGTTCCATCATGTGTCGGAGGAGTCCGGTTGGTTTCCGATCTTCCAGCTGGATTCCAGTAAGTAGTCGGGTGAGTCGCTTCTCAGACGAATCTTGCAGTCTGTCAATAAGTGCCGCTTTGAGGCTTAAATATTTGTCAGTTGCGGGTGGTTTTGTGACAATATCGCTAACGCATTGTAGAGTTTGAGAATCTAGCGCTGCAATAATTATGTTATATTTAGTAAAGTCGTCCTTAACACGTGAATTAGCAAATTGCGCTTCCGCCTGTACTAGCCAAAGCGATATACTTTCTCTCCAGCATGGTGGTAACCTGACTGTTACATAATTGATATTTGAATCGGGATTAGTTGCGCTTGATGATTCCATGTTTTCGGTTTTCTTTGTATCCAGTTTATTCGTAGTTGATTCAAATGTTTTCTTCAAGTTGGGAATTTCTTCATTCGATATTTTTTTTTTTTTTTTTTTTTAATATTTAATTTTTATTTAATATTAAATTTACAATTACATGTTATTACATTACATTAAGATTATTTTCTTTTTATTACAGTACATCGTGATACACCTTTTTTTAGAGCAAATGCTCGTGTTAAAAAGGCGGAGAAACGCGTGTAAATAGTAATTTAACATATTTTTTCAGAGAGTGTAATGATAATGAAAAGAATTTTTATTTTTTAATATAACAAAATAAAAATTTTATATGTAACAAAATTTTATCAAATAGAAAAGAGAAAAGGATGTAAAAGAAAGAAAGAGATAAGAATAAGAAATAAGAGAAAAGGATTTCAATATAATAATAATTGAGAGATTATATTGTCTTTTTAAGTATAAACGATTTTAATGTGCTATTGATATAGTGCTTTTATTGAGCTTTTGAATTTTTTATAATTCATTTCCAATCTTAAGTTAAGAGGTAATTGGTTAAACCATTTGACACCAAAATATTTATAAAATTGTTGGGCTGTGGTGGTGTTACAGCGCGGGATAGTTATAGAGCCAAGAATACTTTGTCTATTGCTGTTCGAAAAAGTTATTAAGTTGTCAATGTTGAAACAATCTTTATGTATTTGAAAAAGAGTTATTTTTTTATAAATAATAAGAAGTGAAGGGACTTTAAATTCTTGAAATAATCTAATTGTGGGGTAATCATACGGTTTTTTCAAAATTATTTTTACTAATATTCTTTGGATGATTTCTAAAGGTAAGAGAGAAGTTTTGAATGCTCCACCCCAACCAACAATTCCGTATTGTAATACTGATTGAATTAGTGAAAAATATATGGTTCTTAATAATTTAAAATTTAGTATGTTTCGTATTCTAAGAAAAATGTACAATAATTTTCTTAATCTTTCTACTATTGCATTGATTTGTAATTTCCACTTTATGTTACTATCTATAATTACACCTAGATATTTTACATTAGTTTTAACAGTAAGTACAGAGCAGTCAGGTTTACATAAATTTGAAATTCTATTACAATTACATGAGTGTATACTTATCTTTAAATTATCAGGGAATGAATTTTTATTAATGGTGAAAGGTATTATAAAAGTTTTTTCAGTATTAAGTGTTAACAAATTATTATCGAACCATTTTTTTAGTATGTTTATATCTAACTCTGCTGTTCTTTGGGTTTCATTCCAAGTTAATCCCTCAGTTAAAATTGCTGTGTCGTCAGCGTATGAAATAAGTTTAGACATAATTGAGAGATTAAAAATATCGTTGACATAAATGATGAAAAGAATTGGACCTAGAACAGTTCCCTGCGGGATGCCAAAATTTGTGGTCTGCGAATCACTCAGAGAGCCATTTAACTTTACAAATTGCTCTCTATTAAAAAGGTAATTTTCAATCCACGTTAAAGCATTGTTAGTTATACCAATTTTCGCTAGTTTCGAGATAAGATTAGAGTGTGATATACTATCAAATGCTTTTCTTAAGTCGACAAATGTTCCAATGCATTTTTTTTTATTATCTAAAGATTTATAAATTTCAGATGTTAAGTCAACGATAGCATCTTGAGTGCTCATATTTTCTCTAAAACCATATTGATGTGCATTTAAAATATTATTTTCTTTAACAAATTTAAATATTTGTTTTTTTACAATTTTTTCAAATATTTTGGCAATGTTTGAGGTGAGAGAAATTGGCCTATAGTTACTACTTAGATTGGGGTCCCCAGATTTAAAAATTGGGGAAATAATAGTTTTTTTGTAGGTAAAGGGAAAGTTGCCATTTTCAAAACTTGTATTTATGATGTGAGCTAATGGTTTACAGAGTGAGTCAGAATTTTTTTAAAGTATTTCTACAGAAATATTGTCAAAACCAGGGGAAGAATTACCTTTTAATTCATTAACAATTTGTTTAATTTCATCAACATTAGTTCGTTGAAATTGACTCAAGTTGTTACAATTATTGGATGGTGACGGTAGATCTTTATTATCAGTGTTATTTATTTTAAGTGCTAATTTTTCATTATTATCAGTGTTTTTTATTTTGAGTGCTAATTTTTCACCAACTGACCCAAAATAACTATTAAAAATATTTGCACATTTCGTTGGATCCGTGTTTACATCGTAAAGTTTGTTATCAATATCTGTGATTTTGTTTATGTTAGATTTTTTTGGTTTTTTATTGATAATTTCATTTATAGTTTGCCATATCTTTTTATTATTGTTGCCAGCAATATTGATTTTTTCTTTATAGAAATCTTCTTTGGTTTTCCGAATAATGTGGCATAGTTTATTTCTGAATTTTTTAAAGTATTCGTATAGTTTATAGTTTTCTGGAAACTTTTTATGTTCTTTATAAATTTTTTCTTTATGTCTAATTGAAATTATGATTCCTTGAGTGATCCATGGTTTTAATTTTTTAAATTTAGTTTTTGGAGAGTATTTTATAATGGAAGAGGAAGATTTGATGTGCTTATTCAAGATTGCTTCAAAATTTAGTGAACATAAGTCGGTGTTATTAGAGGATAGAACAGTTTCCCAATTTTCAATATTAAGGTTTTGTTGTAATTTTTCGTAATTAATAATAGTTTTTGGGAAATTATTGCGGGAGTAATTATTCACATCTATTTTGTCAGTTTTAAAAGCTACAATACATGTGTGATGATCAGTAATGTTATTTTTCCAAATAATTGTTTTTATTTTTTCAGTTTCATTAGAATTACACCAGATATGATCTATGCATGATGGCCTTTGTCCATGAAATTCTCTCGTATATTTTTTTATACATGGTTTAAAATTTAGTTCCGTTAATGTGTTGATATATTCAGTTTTTTCATTATTTCTATTATTTTCAAATTCGTTAGATATATCAATATTAACATCGCCTACAACAAATGCATTTTGAGAACAATTAGTATTTATAATAGATTTCAGATTCTCGGTGAAATTACTAATGCTCGAGTTATGTGTTCTATATAATGCTATTATATCATAAAACGTGTGTTTTATAATAATTCGAATATGAAGACAATTTACAAGATCGATATGAATTTCATTAACGGAAATATTCTCATGAATAGATTTTACAAAAACAATGATACCGCTGTTTTGATTTATTTTGTAAGTTGTGACAAAGTATTTGTAACCAGGTAAATTATAGGTACCTGAGTAGCCGCTAATTCTGGCTTCAGACAACACAATACAATCTGGTTTATGAGTGAGTTCATTTAATGCAAGTGTAAAATGATCAAAATTTTTCGAGACACTTCGAATATTTAGGTGAAGGATTGTTAATGCTTTTAGAGAATCTATTTCTAATAATGTGTTATTACATTCAACACTAGTTAGACAAATATTTTCCGAAATATTAAAAGATGAGTCTATCTCTTCAAATAATGAGTCAGACATGGTAGTGTTTTAAGAGTATAGAAAAAAAAATTTTGATTTCGACATTATTGTATTGTTGAAATATAATTGTAGGAAAAAATGTATTTGAGGAGAAAAAGTGTTCGCCGAGTGAAACATTAGTTTCAGCAAGAAAATAAATATTAACAAAATTATTAGAATAAAAAAAACACAATGGTAACAAAAAATAAATTGGTAACAAAATCTCTTATGAATCTCATGTATGAATTTATACATGAAATGTAATTTAATTCTGCTAACATATTTAAATAATTTAAGTGTCCGATAAATAGCAATGATATTAAATGAATAATTCATAAATTTTATCTCCAAGTTTAATATATTGACATTGTTCACCATTATTTCATTTACACTTGTGACAGCGTAAATATTTGATACAAATATGGCGACGCCGCAAATTCTGTTAGTTTTATATTTTGTTGTATAGTACGAGTAACCCGGTATATTATAATTAATTTCACTCGATGAATGCATTTCTGATAATATTATACAGTCAAGTCTATTTAATTGTTTAATAGTTATTAGAAATTCTTCGAAATTTTTTTCCAATGATCTAACGTTCATGTGTATTATTATTAGGCTGGCTGTAGGTTTTATATCTATAAAATCGTTTGTATTATTTACCGTGTCAAAAATCCTTACGTCTATTTTATATGAATTATCTATTGCGTTTATTATAAAGTCGTTCATTTTGAGGTAGTAATAAAAATTAAAAATTCTGACATTTTCGTAGTATTTAAATGGACAAGTTTAATGCATGTAAGGCTTAAGATTTAAATACGTATTTAAGCAAAATGTAATTAGTTAACATAAGATTATCTTTAACCATTCACTATCAAGTAAAAAAAAAAATCAGAAAAACTTTAATACATATGTTTAGAACCATCTATGTATTTATGTTGAAAATATTTGTAAATACTGCGTGGATAATCAAAGACGCAAACCAAAAATTTGAATGGAAGTAGTCTACACTAAATAGTTTTCAAAGATTTCGAATAATAATATTAAATCAATATGAAATTCAAGAATCATACATGTTTTTGTTAAGATGTTTTTCAGATTCATGCACATTATTTTAAAATTGATAACTGATTTGTGAAAATTGCAAGAATTGTAAAATCATTAGAAATGTTTGCAAAATATGAATTTATTTTTAAAAAACATTCAACGTTATTCATAAAATATTTTTTGGAACTGCATAAAATTATTAATTTTTTTTATATTAGTATGTAGTTTCATGTTAATCAACTGTAGGTATGACTCTAATATTGCAGTTATAATATTTCAAAAGTTCTAGAAGATTTCTTTATTCAAACATGTGCTGATTTGCAACATATTATTTAAAATTCATTATTATTTACGTCTAATCAATGCAACATATTATTTGAAATGCATTATTATTTACGTCAAATCAATGCAACATATTATTTGAAATGCATTATTATTTACGTCAAATCAATGCAACATATTAACTTTAATATTTATATTTAATAGTATGTAAAAACTGTTTAAACATTTACGTGACGTGAATATGATTTCTTCTTTCTTTCTGGAACTTGTAATCCCAGGATGACTCAGGATGACTCAGGAAAACTGGAATTCGCCCAGCAGATCGTCTTTCTGCATATGGACCGATGTAATGTGGCGAAATCTCGCCCCGCTGATGAAATGTATCGTGACGTCGTATTTGCAACTGCTTGAAGTGGTTGTCATGACGCAATCCGTCTTCCGATGGATGTAGCTGGTCGATCTTTCCTGGAATTAAGTTTAAAACGCACTTAATGCTCGAAGAAACAAGTATATTATATGATTAGTTGGGACATTTTATTAAAAAGTTAAAAGACTTTAATCATTTGTAGGTATTTCGTTAAATTGACAACTCGTACTGCATATTAATGCTTGTAAACACCATGGTTGGGCTGCTAAATAGCAGATCGCGCGATGCGCTTTATCTTAAACGATACTGAGAACATTTATTTTCGTTAATTATGAGAAAATAATAGTTAAAGTTACTTACGGAGGGGTATTCTGTCTCAGGATCCTTGATTCCACGCTGTCTCGACTGGATGGCAGATAATAATAATGATAAATACGCGTAATTTAGAATGACAATAATGTCAATACGTGTGAAACTTCGGGTCACCAATTTATGATGACGGATGACAATAATGATACGCATGAAACGTCGGGGGTCACCAATTTAGGATTTTACTTACTTATGTGTTTTGGGTTAAAACAGATCCTAAAGGACTCTCAATATCAGAAGGTTGTTTTTAATAAAAGAATATTGAAATTCACTGAGTTTATTTGAACACATTGTTATACGCGACAATAAAATTTACATGGACGATTCTAGAATGTAGACGGTAATCTAAAAGGCACAACCAGTCGGGTCCAGCGGGAAATCAAGAATAATTCGGTCGGCTCACTGGCGGACCGTTGTGTTGAACACAGAATGTTGCCATAATCAGGAAATTAAATTAATAATTATTTTGTGCTGTTCGCTGTCAGGTCGCTGGTAGGTACCGTCTACAAAGTTTTTAAAATGTTCTTCAACATTTTGAAAGTTATTAGCTGATGATAAAATGTTCGTCCGGAAGTCAGAAATTATTACGTTTGGGATAAAATTAATAGCATTAAACGGGGTACTGTAAATAGGAAGGATTGGATCATCTTGTAGATTTTGAAGGTTAGAAGACAGAGATCTAAATGATAGAAAACTTTTTAATAAGAGAGGGAACCGATCTCTATCTATTACCCTCCTTCTGTTATTCAAAATACTGAACAAACGATCGAGACTCTGTTCCAATGAGTGACGCGATAAAGATAACGCTTTGAAGATATATCTATCCGCGAGGTATTGTCTTCTCAAAAATAAGGGAGGATCTACACATTCTATCTGAAGAGCATTAATTGGAGAAGATTGCATTGCCCCAATAATCATTCTGAGCCCTTTTGATTGGATTCTTTCAAGTTTCTTATCCAGATATTTAGGAAGTGGGTCGAAAAGAAATGTGCCATAATCCAAGTGACTTCGAACGAGGGAATTATACATTAGTTTTAAGAGTAGTAGGATGGGATCCCCACCATACTCTGGAAACAGCTCGCATCATATTAAGCCCCTTTTCACACTTAGCAGAAACGTTCTGAATATGCGGGAGCCAGGAAAGCTTATGGTCCAAAAGCAGGCCAAGAAATTTTATTTGCTTAACGATTTGAAGGGGGAAATTATCAAAAGAGACTGTAAAGTGAGGCAGTTTTCTTCTGCGAGTAAAAGTCACTACCTTGGTTTTAGAGGTAGCTAAATTCATTCCATTTGTCAACAACCAAACTTTAATATTATGTAAGGCCAAATTTAATTCCTTCGCAGCATGTGATAAATTTTTGTGAGATAAATATATGAGAAAATCGTCCGCAAAATAAAGTCGCTTAATAGACGAAGGGATTACAATGTCTAAATCACTAATATAAATATTAAATAATAATGGACTGATTACAGACCCCTGGGGTAGCCCTTTCCAAAGTTTGCGCTTCAATATGTTTGAGGAAGAGAGGATAATAATGGATCTGTCTGTTAGCAAGTTGATAATAAATTGAACTAATTTTTTAGGGATTTTTATTTTAATTAATTTTTCCTTCAAAACATCAATTAATACATCGTCGTAAGCTGAAGAAAGATCTAGAAATGTGGCCAATGTACAAGAGTTAAGGGATTGAGAAATACGGATATCTGTTGTTAACAAACTTAAATTATCCATAGTAGATTTCTTTTTCCGAAAGCCGTAT